>NW_026940370.1:0-132500 GCF_032062105.1 Saccostrea cuccullata
GTTAGCTCCAGTATTCACACATGTAGCACCATTCTGGCACTGGTTGTTAGCACAGAAGTTCGTTATGAAACAGTCCGGACCGGTATAACCATTATTATATGTACACACGACCTTACTATGCGCTACATGGCATTGTCCGTGATTGTTACATGTATCACTGTGACATTGGTGAGCAATCAACGATTCACAGTTTCTACCAGTTGTGCCTTTTCTACACTGACACGAGTAAGTCCCGATCTTGTTGACACACTCTCCTCCATTACACGGTTCTAGAAGACATTCATCCTCATCAAACTGACATTTGAGACCGTAAACAGAGGAAGGACAGGTACAATGGAAACTACCAGGTGTATTTGTACAGGTACCGTGTCCACAAAACAGTTTAGTAGCACATTCATTAATGTCCTGATCGCAGTTATTTCCATGCCATCCTTTAAGATAAAATTATTCAGCTATTTTAACATAACTCGCTTTATTTGAAAATAAACCTTATTTTAAGATAAAGTTATTCAGCTATTGGTAAACTCCTTTAAATGCATCTTGTTTGTCTAATACTTTGTATTCACTTAATCTCTTTTAGCCTTGTTTAAATTCGAAAATGGCTGATACTATATATATGACGAAATGCTCTAAATATATTTAGTGTTGAAATGTGTAGTAAAGAAATATGTCCAAGAAAATAAGGCGACAGCAGAGAGAATATGCAGTTGACAACTCGGGACTTTGACTAAATATAACGAATCACATATGTCTTACTTTTTCCTTCAATTCATTAGTTAAATAGACAGACAGCCTTTCCCTATGAAAGTAACATGACAATTTTGATAGCGTTGGATATTTTTCCAGTCCATAGTGTAACAATGTAAGTGTGACTTTTAACAATACACAAAGTCCATTTTTAGATACCTCGACACACACCAGAATTTAGGCTCGGGTCTGTAATTATGGATATTACAAATCATAGGCTTTTAAAAAATGCAACTGAATCTATCCGTTGTACGCGTACTCGTTGGTTTACATTACAAATAGGACTACAGTGTAGTTAAAATTTTTTAGAAGCAAAATACGTTAATGGAAAAGGGGCTATATTTTTGTCGTCAGATTAGCAAATTATCCCAACAAAAATTACTATACTTAACCTTAGTTTAGTATACCTAACAATCTTTTTTCGAAGGACTTCCAAATATACATTTTTCAAAATCTACATTTACATTTCATATTCATAAAGGGTAAATCAAATGAATGATAATAAACTATTCAATCTTGTTGTTTGGGTATTGATTTATTATAGAACCAATTGCCAGTATTTTCCATGTGATTTTACACCCCTTCCCAATAAAAACAAACAAAAAACAAACAAACAAAAAACAAACTAATTTTCCTCCAAATATTTTCACAAAGTTTACACTTTTTACGAAAGATGTTCAGTGTCTTCAATAACCATGCAATATTTAAAACAATATACAACACTTGACTATGCTAATTCACAGTTTGCATATAGTAAATCAAAATATTATTGCTAATATATAGTTTTCGGCGATAAGATATTTTAGAACATCCTACAAGTAATTTTGTATATTTAAAATAAATTTCTTGTTAGTTATCATTTTTTCATAATCTTTTTTATGATGTCATGTCATGCATGTATTTTAAAAATATTAAAGCCTCAAATCTTCAAAAAAAATCTACAGTAAAGTTTCATAGTAAATTAAAGTATATATATTCAAGAAGTGGTGTGAATCAGATGTGGATACTAAAAAATTCTAAAGAACTTTTGGACACTTTGAAATCCCAAGACTTTACAAAAATCAACGGCTTAAAAACTTACGACTTTTCAACTTTATACACAACAATTCCCCACGACAAATTAAGATCCAGGCTTTTTGATATCATTGACAGCTGCTTCTTCAATAAAAATGGAACTCGTAAATTTACTCACCTCGTCATTGGTCATTTGCAAAATTATTTTGTTAAAACAGATTCTGATTGCACACATCAGTACTCTGAAGTTGACAAATATGCTTGAATTTCTGTTTGACAACATCTATGTGGTTTTTGAAAACAAGATATTTCAACAATCTATTGGAATTCCCATGGGTACAAATTAATTGCGCTCCGTTATTAATAGACTTATTTTTATATTCATATGAAGCAGAATTTATGCAAAATCTGATGCGTGAAAAGAAGAAAACACTTGCTGTATGAAAAATTTCCAAAACGAGGTAAATTATTGACAAGCAAGTTGACGAAACAAGAATATCAACAGTCTCGTTTAAAGTCATCATTTCGTAAGTTCTATGGTCGATACAATGACCTTTAGCAAATACAGTTTATCACTGAGTCAAATGCTGACTGACATATTTCATACCAATTGTTAGTCCATTATTTATGCACTGAATTGACGATGGATTTTTTCCATTATTTTTTAAATATTTTCCGGATATTGTAACAAAGATCTGATAAATTTAACCCATTCTGACAAATTGTCAATGTCTTCTTTTTCATTTCTGGTCCATCACCTGGCGAAATTTCCTAAAAAATCCATAATTTTTACGAAATTCGGACGCCAGTTGAAGGGGTCCCCTATATAATTATATAGGATTTTTTTTTTAATTAGTGATCAAAGGTCCTTATTATTCCTATTATTTACGTCATGTGCAATAACGTGTCCAGCAGAACTATAGGTATAGGGTGAAGAAGAACACGATGCGGCATTATATGCAGGTTCAAGTATTTGGTATCCAGGCCCTGTAAAGTTTTCTTGTAATTTAAAGTTTGGAAGTAATAGTCGATGTATATTTATTGGAAATACAAGGTGTTATCTTTAACTTGAAATACGGTGGAATGCCCTTTTGTGATGAAGAATATAACATTAATTTACCGCACCAATTCCTTTGTTTGCCTATTGAAGGTTGAGGGAAAGATCGCTGTGTTGCAACCACTATTGAAATAACGACCACTATTGAAATAATTATATCAATAGTGGTTGAGAGTGCATTTCAATAGCAAACATAGTTAGTAACCACTATTGAAATAATTATATCAATAGTGGTTGAGAGTGCATTTCAATAACAAACATAGTTAGTAGCAACTATTGAAATACGACCACTATTGAAATAATTATTTCAATAGTGGTTGAGAGTGCATTTCAATTACAAACATAGTTAGTAACCACTATTGAAATACGACCACTATTAAAATAATTATATCAATAGTGTTTGAGAGTTCATTTCAATAGCAAACATGGGTAGTAACCACTATTGAAATACAACCACTATTGAAATAATTATATCAATAGTGGTTGAGAAAGTATTTCAATAACAAACATAGGTAATATCCACTATTGAAATACGACCACTATGGAAATAATTATTTCAATTGTGGGTGAGATTCATTTTAAGAATTGACAATATTTTTTTTTTCATTTCACTTGCATAGTGGTCAAGTATTGAAAGAAAAGTTTCACAGCGTAATTTTTAATTTTTTATCCAAAATTTCACAAAAATTGGATTTTAGGTGATAAATATATAGATTAATAATTAAAGTGTATACATCAATAAGGGTGGTTTTGGTGAGGCAAAATTTTGAACAACACGGAAGGTTTACAATTTCTTTATATTCTAGAAATTTATTATTTACATCATTTTCAATGAAATCAGACCAAAAAATACATATCAATCCAGGCATCCATATTTTGTTTGCATCAACTTTCCTCAAACGATCATAGATTTAGATAGTTATTAAAATTATAATTTCAAAAGTGATTAAAATAATTATTTTGATAGTTGCTGATAATACTTCATAACTAAAACCATAATTTAATCCACATTGAAATCTTTATTTCCAGTGAGAACATTATTTCATTAGTGGTTGCAACCTATGTTTGTTGTTGAAATTAATCTCACCCACTATATTGAAATAATTATTTCAATAGTGGTCGTATCTCAATTTTGGTTATTACCTATGTTTGCTATTCAAATGCACTCTCAACCACTATTGATATAATTATTTCAATAGTGGGCGTATTTCAATAGTGGTTACTAACTATGTTTGCTATTGAAATGCACTCTCAACCACTATTGATATAATTATTTCAATAGTGGTCGTTATTTTAATAGTGGTTGCAACACCGCTGTGTTGCACTTCCATGGCGTTTATCTTTGTCTCGTCACCCCCCCCCCCTGCACACTTTAACCCTTTGACACCTTCTCTGTGTTATGGTGTTTAAAATACTGTAGCTTTTATCACACTTTATGAGTAAATTTTTTTAAAAATCTGAAATGTAAATATAAAAACTTGAATGACGATTTTAAGACTATAATCTGTATTACTGAATTTTAATTTACCGACCTCTCTCTCTCTCTCTCTCTCTCTCTCTCTCTCTCTCTCTCTCTCTCTCTCTCTCTCTCTCTCTCTCTCTCTCTCTCTCTCTCTCTCTCTCTCTCTCTCTCTCTCTCTCTCTCTCTCTCTCTCTCTCCTCTCTCTCTCTCTCTCTCTCTCTCTCTCTCTCTCTCTCTCTCTCTCTCTCTCTCTCTCTCTCTCTCTCTCTCTCTCTCTCTCTCTCTCTCTCTCTCTCTCTCTCTCTCTCTCTCTCTCTCTCTCTCTCTCTCTCTCTCTCTCTCTCTCTCTCTCTCTCTCTCTCTCTCTCTCTCTCTCTCTCTCTCTCTCTCTCTCTCTCTCTCTCTCTCTCTCTCTCTCTCTCTCTCTCTCTCTCTCTCTCTCTCTCTCTCTCTCTCTCTCTCTCTCTCTCTCTCTCTCTCTCTCTCTCCAAATACTTCAGCTATTTCCTTAAAACATTTTATTAGCTTCAAGTAAGTGAATTGAAGTATAATTATAACAAGTAACGGATTACTCTTATTTCAGTATCCAGATAACGTACAAGGCGTACTGTTCTGAGGGTTACTATGGATCAGACTGTACAGCTTATTGTCCTGGTATCCACAGAAATGTGTCGTCAACGGTCACACCTACTGTAAAATGGGTAAGCCATATTCATAAAAGTACGAAAAGTATTGGGTTTCATGCAATAATACAACTGATATCTTGATTCTTTTTTTAAAGATATAAGGTACAAAAAATCAGAACTTTGAATTAATTTCTGTTCTGAGAGTGATAAACACCTAGTTAATCACAGGTCACAAATAACAAACACGAGGGTTGTCCCAGAAAAAAAGCGAACATTTTAAATATTTCAAATACTTTTCAATCAAAACTAATAATTTTTGGCATGCTGTTGGGAAATCATCTTTAGATATTCTGACAAAATATTATAGGCCTGTGATGTTATATGCATATAAAACAGCATTTAAAGTAGGATATTTCTCTGGTTTATGACTAGATGAAATTCTTAAAGTACATTTGCTTATATGCCTTCTATATTTAGGTGTAAGTGATTTAAAAGACCATATTTTTCTTTCCTCATCAAAATAATAGAAATGGTAAACCGCATTTGAAAATTAGCAGGGATTATATTTTAGGCGGAATGATAAAATATCTTCTTTTCTGCCCCTCAAATTTATGATAAGACAATGAATTTATTTATACTTTTTACAGAATCAAAGCCTTGAAAAACTTTTCGTTTAATTAATAATAAGGACAAAAGTTCCTTAATATATCAAGCTTCCAATATGAGTAGAGATTTGAGCTAAAAATCCTTAAAAAGTATTTTTTTTCTTTGTAAACGATCAAAACTTTTTGTTTTTGTATCATTTTGTATCTCTATGTAACAACTTTACCATATATGAATATGATAAAAATTTAAATATAGGAAGCATATAAAAATAACTAATTAACCCAAAAATCTAAGAAAAGTAGAGGAAATTCGGATTAGCCAATATCCAATTTAGTTAATTATTTATGTCAATTTAGTAATTTCATCTTATAAGCCCTTTATAGTAGTATCTTTTTTACGCAAAAAGAAATATATTCAATCTTTTGAAATACATGCAGGGATTGCATAATTAGCAAAAGTAACTTTTTATTATTTATGTCCAGGAAAAAGGTAATGACCTTGACCCTTGACCCAAATTTAATTTCACTGATACCTCACTTGGTGATATTATCTTCTTGATTCTGTGAAAATTTCATTCATTTTTAAATATAAAAAAGGAGAAGAATCCTACCTTAAATGATGTGAAATATCGGTGGTCGACACACGACAATTTTTTTACTTTTACAAATAACATTGTGGTTGAAGTTTTTGTTATTATCAGGCTATATGGCAATATACATGTAATGTCAAAAATTTTACTTACATGAACACTTCATGACTTTGGTGTACTTGTGTTTAAAATTTTATTTATTGACATCATTAATGACAGATACGAGGGCCGTTTATAAATTACGCAGACTTGTTGCATTGAAAAAATATTTGACGATATAATCGGGCAAAATGTCACTCATAATATAAAAGAATCTTTACTTATATGTTCTTCAAAATTTCATATGAAAACTTTGTAATTTAGATTTAGAAATTTAGATGCATGAATACGTATTTTTACAGTGCGCCAATTTATGCAGAAATAAAAAGCAGTAAGATTTGCAAACACCTTTTGAAAATATATCATTTGAATGGAACAAAACAACAAACGTCTTTGATTTGCAGGTCCTATGCAATTGATGCATATCGAGAAAGCGCCTCGAACGCTGTAAAAGTACCCATACCTGATATTAGACATTTCCAGAGTTCGCCACCTCGAGCTCGTACTCGTACATGGATAAAGGGATACTTAGGGGATGCGTATCAAAAAACAATTTCATGTTGAATAAATATCTTATTAACGTTCAAAGGTAAATATATATTACCCCTATCTAATTTAACGAAGGTAGGACATTTAAAGTGTTAATAACGTTTACACTATATATAACAATTTGACAAACGATACGTCTAAGACTTTTCAACCTTTCATACGACCCCTCTTTGTTATCAACAGGCAAAGTCCGAGTTCGAACTCGCTATGCTGGAAATGTCTAAGGTTACTGCATCGGTTCGAAAATGTGCACAAGTCAAGTGATATACACCCTGAATTCCATTTTTTGAAATATGCACCACAAAAAAGAAATAAACTCCATAAAAGCTCAATAGTAAACACACTGTCATTACTCCGTACAGACTAGCACGTCGATACACTTAGTCCGTGCCATAGATTTTGGTCAGGAAAAATATCACAAGTGGAAAGAGAAGTTATTTGGTATTTGCGCAGCTGAAAGGGGGGGGGGGGTATTATAACTGCTGTTCATAAGCTATAATTGTGAATTGTTTATCTACATGTAGTTCTAATCTACATTCTATACATAGTCGTGTATATAGTCTGTAATTGGTTTGCGTCGCAAAATTCATTTGTCAATTATAACTGATTATTTTAGTACTAATCTCAAATCTAAACCAAGTTATTTGATGTACGGTAATAATTTACCTCAAATCTTAAAAGCAATTAACCAGAATACAAATTTTTATGTGAACATCTATACATTCTTTAACACATACACACACGGAGAAAGGCCATCCCCTGTTCAGATTGACATTTAGACATTTAATTTTTTGGAGGGGAAGGGGAGGGCATAAACAATGTTCTAAACAATGAAGTAAAGAAAAGTACAAGGAGAGATAAAAGACACTCTAATAATGTAATAGCTACAGAAGCTGAGGAAGCGGCAGAGAAAAGAGACTTCTGTACCATGTACAAAATCACAAGAACCCTGGCTGGGAAAAGACCACCACAGACCAAGCCAGTAAAAGACAAGGAAGGCAACACTATAACAAAGGAAGAAGACCAGAGAAAGCGCTGGACAGAACATTTCAGAGAACTCCTAAATCGACCAGCACCAGAAACAACACCAAACATACCACCAGGAGACTCTGAACTAGCAGTGATCACCGCCCCTCACACAAGGGCTGAGACCATCAAGGCTCTGAAGAAACTGAAGAGTGGGAAAGCAGCTGGGCCTGATGGAATCCCTCCAGAAGCCCTTAAAGCAGACACAAAGACTTCAGCAGACATGCTACTACCCTTCCTGCAGAAGATATGGTCAGAGGGAAAGGTACCAGCTGATTGGAAAAAAAGGACATCTAGTGAAGCTACCCAAGAAAGAAGACCTGGGACAATGCAAGAACTGGCGTGGCATCATGCTTCTCTCTGTCCCAAGCAAGATCCTAACAAGAATAATACTGGAAAGGCTCAAAGATGCTATAGAAGAACGACTTCGTCCTAAACAGGCAGGCTTTAGAAAGGACAAGTCCTGTACAGACCAGATCGCCACTCTACATATAATAATCGAACAGTCACTGGAGTGGCAGTCAACACTGTATCTTAACATCATAGACTTTGAAAAGGCCTTTGATAGTGTTGATAGAAAAGTCATCTGGAAACTATTACAGCATTATGGAACGCCTCCTACCTTTATCAACCTGTTACAACAATTGTATGACGAGGCAACATGCCAAGTCATCCACAATGGAAGCTTACTGAAGCGTTTGAGGTACAGACTGGGGTTAGACAAGGCTGTCTACTGTCACCAATGATTTTTCTACTGGTAGTGGACTGGATCATGCGGGAGACAACAAAAGATAGTAAGACAGGAGTCCAGTGGACTTTCATTCAGTGTTTGGAAGACCTTGACTCTGCAGATGATCTATGCCTCATGTCCCAGCAGTATGAGCATATGCACCTCAAGACAAATAGGCTTGTAAAAGAAGCAACAAAGACAGGTCTAAAGGTGAACATCGAAAAGACAGAGGTGATGCGGCTCCACAATAAACAGAAAACGCCAGTTACACTTGGAGAGCACAACCTTAAAGATGTAGACTCCTCTACATACTTAGGCAGTATCGTCACAGCCACTGGTGGAACAGATGAAGACATAAAAGCTAGAATTAATAAAGCCAGACACATCTTCACCACCCTCAAGCCTGTGTGGAGTTCAACAGCACTATCCACACACATAAAACTCCGCATCTACAACACCATTGTTAAGTCTGTGCTCCTCTACGGGTCTGAAACATGGAGAGTCACCAACACCACCTCCAACAAACTACAAACCTTCGCTAACAGATGTCTGCGCCACATATTAAACATCAGATGGCCAGAAACTATAAGCAACAAGATCCTGTGGGAAAAAACAAACCAAGACCCAATCACTAAGCAAATAGCCCGCAGAAAGTGGCGATGGATTGAACATACCCTCCGAAAACCACCAGGAGACATTACACGGCACTCACTCGAGTAGAACCCACAAGTCAAACGGCGAGTTGGGCGTCCCAGGAAAACTTGGCAGAGGTCATGTGAAGAGGAGATCAGGCAATGTGAACACACCTGGGATAACTGAAAAGGGCTGCCCAGAATAGAGTGCGGTGGAGAACTGTTGCCGAGGCCCTATGTTCCACCAGGAACCAAAAGGATCCATGATGAAAGAACGTGATTGAGAGTGACCAATGTCACGCTATATCTCATGAATAACTTCAGTTTTTGGTTTTAAAACAAATAAAAAGAATATTCTTTACTTGTTTAATAGATTTTAAGCTTGACAAGAAATGGTGTTTGGATGTTGAGTAGATAAGGTAACTTAAACTGTATAGGTACTCTTGGCAAAATGTTGAGAAAATGAAAGCTCAATCACATATTTTTTTTATAATGCTTGTGACTTCGAAGACTTTGCTGCTCCTTGACTTCATGATATGTCCTGATAAATCACTTAAAATTCATACCAATATACAGCATTTTGATATGAAATTTTGAAGACCAAATAAGTAAAGATTCTTTTATATTATGTGTGAAATTTTGCCCGATTATGTCGTCAAATATTTATTTCTGTGCAACAAGTCTGCTTAATTTTTGAACGGCCCTCGTGTTTAAATATACTGTAGACGTATACTTTTTTTTCACGGGGTCATAATTACGCGGAATCTCAATCAATTACACATCTTTTCTTTAATTGTCCCAAAGTAAACCCAATTTGGACTCTTTTACAAGAATTGATATTTGAATAAACTGGAAAAATAATAAAATTTTATGTTTGTACTGTTATACATGGTTCTTCAACAGATGACACAGTTATCAATCTTATGTTGCTTCTTATTTAACTATACATATTTCAACAATCAAGAAAAAAACAAAATGCAAGTATTACTATCAAGTGCTATTTAATACTTATATTTGTATTACAAATGTGAAAAAAAATTGTATTAGTTTAACAATGAACTTCATGTATATAAAAGAAGATGGAATGACTGGAACCATATATTTGAAAACATAAACATCTAGATATAATGACATCTATTTTTTCATATTTGTGTAATTTGTTTTCGGGGTTTTTTTCTTGATATTCCAAAATTGTACATTTTTAACTCTCCCAGTCATGATGTGTCTCTGTATGTGTATGTCTGTTTAAAGTCAATAATGATATGTTTTTAAAAAATTGCGTTTAGAAAAATTACGCGGATTTCTCAGACTGTCATTACATGTATATGCATTGCATTTATACTAAGTACGCTTGGACAAATATCCGCGAAAAATTTGTGACTGCGTATATAACGTAAATTAATACCACGCGGAAAATGTACTTCTGCAGTATATGATTTATAATGTACACAGCACATGTCGATTTGTGTCAATTTATCAGTTGATTTTTTGTTATCTAGGTATGATATGGGCCTAACAAAAATAAACATGAAGTTGTTCTTATTTAGTTAGATAATACATTTTATCAACAATCCGACGTAAATTATGGCTGCACAAAAGCCTATTTTGTTTTTATTGCTGCTATGGATTATTTTAGCTAAGGTACGTACATGTATAACTACTGCTGTTGTTTCTAGCGACCCTTTACTTTTGACAAGATATTGAAACTCCCGCCATTTTCCTATTAAAAACACTGCAATCATTTATACGTAACAGTTTCTTTCATATTTGAATAGTTTTTTTTAAAGACTTGTTTTGTGAAACGATGTATTCTCCTGTCGGAAAAATTCTTCTGAGTTATTTTATAGATCAACTGAGGAAGAGTATTCTCAGTTGATAAAAAATGCACTTTAGCAAAGTCTGACAACAAATTACAATTTTTTTTTTGTCCGCGTATATTATTTATTACAGCCCGGAGGACCAGGCTGCTCTATACACATAAGTTTAAGTGTTGGTGTATGGGAATTAAGGTGGACGTAGTTAATCAGAATTAAAGGTTTTCTAAACATTGAAAAGATTGTTAATCAGAATGTTTTCCCTTTATAAATTACGAGATACATAATATATTTATTTCAATAAAGTGAATCTGTAAAAATATATATAAAGTTGCTTATCAATTACTATCGAAAAAACGACAGGTCCCCTTTTTTAGAAGATGGAATTGAGGCAAACCTCGTTATGCATAAATTATCCCACGTTTCCAACTGTTGTTAATGTCATTGGCATACCCAATTAACATACTAGACAGGACAGTGATTCCTTATATTTCCATTTCATCGTGAAATAAAAATAAAACTTTGGATTTAAAAAAAATGTATCATAGATTTAAACTACACAAGACCTCCCATGTCAATTTCAATAGTTCCTGTCCATGTTTTAACTATCGTTGATGCCATGGCATATCCATCATTGAACAAACTAGACAGTGATTCCTTAAAATTAAATTTAAATATATAGCAATATAAAATGCAAAATGGAAAAATGAAATACGTTATACGCTTTTCAAAATACCAAATACATGCATGTACATTTACTCCATGTTATTTTATTCATTTTTACTTCTACAGGTGTCAGTAGGGAAGATAACTTTCTTCATACACATAGATGAAGTGAAGAGTCCCAGTAATAAACTTCACGGAGGAGGATGTTGTCAGGGTGTGGCGGATAGCCAATGTACCAAGTTATGTAAACCTGTACTCACCGTATGTCTTAAGTAAGTGATGTATGACTTTTCTCACTTTGATAATACTGAGCATCTGCACACAGATTTTAAATATTTCATTTTTAATTACTTCAGAGACAGTATTCATTCCTGTGTGTCTAGTTTCACCACCACATTAGACATGAGACGACAAGATGTCTTTTATGGTTCTAAAGTTGGGAATACAACAAACCCCAAGTTTTTAGAAATAGATTCATGGGTAAATCTTATTATACCCCACGCAACAAGTTGCGTGAGGTATAATGTTTTTGAGACGTCCGTCAGTCAGTCAGTCAGTCAGAGTGTCAGTCCGTCAGTCCTGTTTTTTTTTTGTCAGTGCAACTCCTCATAAACCACTGCACATAATTTCGTCAAACCTTGCAGATATTTAGTACACAATGTAAAGATGTGCCTATTACCAAGAAATTCCGATTCCTTTTTTCTGGGAATTTCCACACTTTTCAACTTAGACTTTTGGCCATACCTTGAATAAACGAGGGACGTTCAATAAATAATGTCATTAGCTCAATGACATACAACATAGAAATCATTTGACATTAAGCTTGACTTTCTCTCATTATTGAATCTTTAATGAATTGATAACAGTTTATTTGACCACTTTTCATCACATAGTTTCATCGTGAGAAGCTGGAAAACAAGGGCTATTCGAGGCACTGCATTGTAAATGAATGGTAAAGAATCAATAAACTAGAGTGAAAATAAAAGCTACATTAAAGCTGCTGTAAAACGTGTTAAAAATCCCAAAGAAATTTTCACTGAAATATGTGACATTTGCATCAATCAATGCCTGTTTTATAGACAAATAAGGAAGTGGATTTCAATGATAAAAAATTATAAATGAGTGAAAACAACAGGGTGTAGAAATGTCTTAACAATTATTTTAAAATATCAGTAACTGTAGTTATCCAAATTTGTTTCATATTCAGACAGATAATGGAACATGAATCTATTGCTAAAAACACTCAATACAAAATTTACCATAAGATGTACTTGATAAAAACAGCAATGGTCCGACAAGAGCAAAGGTATGCAAGAACACAAAGACAGATTTATATGCAATTTTCTTAAATATTAGTTGTACTGTTGTTCACATTCGTATTCGGGGAGACAGTTTAATTTCTGGAGGAGTCTAGAAAGCAATCTTTTTGCAAAAAGATCGAAAGGTTTATTAGAGGAAGGACCTAGAATCAGGAATCCACTACATTAAATTTCTTCATGACAGCGTCCAAACCCTGCACCCCTGAAGAGTAAAGGGGTTTTCGGGATAAAAAGAAAGTTAATATTTTTTCACATTAACAATATTCGCTAGATCTTTTACCTTTTGACTTGTTTCTATTTCCAAACTTGAAAAACCACCTTTCAGAAAGAAAAAAACAAGTCCAGGAAATCATTGGATCTGCTATTTTCCAGTATACTAAGGGTCATACCCAAAAATGTGTTCTAAATACAATAAGAAATTATATAAAAACTTTAACGGACATCTATTTTAATCAAAAGAGATTAATAAGTATAATCATGAAGACTAAATCATTTAAAAGCGTCTTTTGCTTCTTTCCGAGCCCCGATGACATTATTTATTGTACGTCCCTCGTAGAGATGTACATTTTGTCAGCGCAGCTCCTCATAAACCGCTGCACAGAATTTCGTCAATTTTTGCAGATATTAAGGACACAATGTATAGATTTGCATATTACCAGGAAAATCCGATTCCTTTTTTTTTCTTGGAATTTCGGCACTTTTCAACTTAGATTTTTGGCCATACCTTGAATATAGAGATGAACAGTTTGTCAGCGCAACTCCTCATAAACCGCTGCACAGAATTTCATCAAACGTTGCAGATATTTAGGACACAATGTGTAGATTTCATATTACCGGGAAATTCCGAGTCCTTTTATTTCCGGTATTTTCAGCACTTTTAATTTTTGGGGAGCGTGGGGTGTGTGAGCTTGTTCAAGTTTTCTTTCATTAAGCACAAATATGTACACTGGAATAATTTTTTAAAATTTTGTACAATTAATTATTTATATTCAATAAATGTTATCTTATGAACTTAGAAAAATTATCTGGACAAGATATCAGTGAGAGTGGTAGATTTACAACACTCCTCCTCACCACTCATCTACCAGACAGAGTTCTCTGACTACAATCTTAAAATAGGAGACAACATACTGTCACAACACTGGCGACAAAAGAAACTAACAGCAAGTTATTTCTCGGATAAAAATTCTTTTTCGTAAGATAGAATTTGTTCTTTATTCACACCAACTAAACAATCCTCACAATCCTTAACTTAAAAAACTATTTTTTACTATAAAAATGTCAAATGACTTTCGTTTCAGTATCCAGTTAACGTACAAGGCGTACTGTTCTGAAGGTTACTATGGATCAGACTGTACAGCTCATTGTCCTGGTAATCCACAGAAGTGTGTCGTCAACGGTCACACCTACTGTAAAATGGGTAAGATATCCATACCTACTGTAAACTGGGTAAGTTATCCATACCTGCTGTAAAATGGGTAAGATATCCATACCTACTGTAAATTGGGTAAGCTGGAATAATTTAACCAACTAACCACTATGCTAGTCAATCTACAAATACGTGACGCTTTGTAAATTTTATGTTGAAACATCATAATTATAATTTTAAGGTCAAATTCAACCCCATGACATATATGCATGGGTTGTACTGAAAAAAAAAACTAGTAAAAGTCACAAAGAAGACTATTAAATTTACTTTTAATACAGCCAAAAAATAGTTTTACTAGGTATTTGGTAGATTTACAAGATAATATTAGAAAATCTTGTATATAAGTACCTCTCACTAGGATAGCATGTATCTATACGACCCCTTAAATATGAACGAAAATTTTCTAGAAATCCACTAGTGTTCAGCTGCACGTTTTTGTCATTTCATTTATCAAAACCAATACGAAGCGTTCTGATTTCATTGCATGGGATATCCAAGAACTTTTTTTTCTTAACATGTTCGAAATCATGTCGCAGTGGTTAGAGCGTTTGCTCTATATAATTAAGGGGTAAGGAGTAACCTAACATCGCGGGTTAGAAACCCAACGCGGGAAGTAAAATCCAGTCTTATGAATTTAGATGCTGTGTCGAAGTTTGTAATGGCAAAAACAAGATCCACTGCTCAAACACCGAGTATGTGTCCAAATTTGCAGCCCTCCACCTGCAAGTGGCGGTTTTTATTGCAATAGATTAACCTTCAAGAAAGAATCTACTTCCATGAACTCCGACCCGAAATTTTAATTATGTCTCATCGTATCCATGTCAGACTTCTAAAATCATTTTACACCTATATAATGTTTACTAAACATTGGAAATATATTAAAGGTAAAATTCATGTTTGATTTTTGTTTGTTCTTTTTTAATGAGTCCTACTTGCCCTTGGATATACATGTTCAATATATCAAAATTGAAACAAAAAGCAGATATATGGACCATTCTATTTTTCTCAATTACACTAATATGTCATAATATAGAGCATGGGATATATAAAATTACATTTTTTATTGTTTTGATTTTTACCGTAATTGACCTTTAACTTAGAATATTAAAGTCAACACATCAGTATCAATATAATTAATGCAAATGCTGACCAGGAATTTAGAAGGGTCATTTAGATGGTAATGTTTGACTATACTGTATAAAAGGTTATTTACCTCTATCTTTTTTATTTAATTTTCATCTTATCACACTTGCAACCACTTGTTTCCCGAATTTACCGAGATACATTTGAATTTGTCCCATTTTAAATTTGCCTAATCGTGACAAGGTCAAGAGGGCAAAAATTAAACGGGAGCAAGATTTTTCCTGCATTGAGAAATTTCTAATATGCTAAATAAATCTTTCATACAGATATTTTTTGTTCATTTTTCTCCTTAACGAATCTGGGGGGTGGCAGCCATTTTCAGACTATTTCGATCTATATATAGAGCTCCATATAAAAATACGAGGGTTGTCACGTAAAATCGTGGACAAGCTAGTTGTCTAGTGTGAAAAATAAACATCACTGCGTTCTGAAATGTTCACTATTATTTAGTACATATTTTAGTAATATATACAGTAAATTTCAGATAAATATATGCATAAATAAACAAATTATGTGATTTTATGCCATGTATTGTATCAACTTACGGCGCATGGATTATAACGTCAAAGTGTCTAAAACAGCGTTGTTGCAACCACTATTGAAATAACGACCACTATTGAAATAATTATATCAATAGTAGTTAAGAGTGCATTTCAATAGCAATATAGTTAGTAACCACTATTGAAATACGACCACTATTGAAATAATTATTTCAATAGTGGGTGAGATTTATTTCAATAACAAACATAGGTTGCACCCACTATTGAAATAATGTTAACTAATGAAATAAAGATTTCAATATTGATTAAATTATGGTTTTAGTTTTGAAGTATTATCAGCAACTATCAAAATGATTATTTATAACACCTTTGAAATTATTATTTCAAGAATTTTATATCTAAATCTTCCCTTAAGGACAGATTATACAAAAAATATGGATGCCTGGATTTATATATATTTTTGGTCTGACTTCATTGAAAATGATGCAAATAATATCTAGAAATTGTAAACCCTCTTTGATGTTCAAAATTCTGCCTCACTTAAACCATCCATATTAATTTATACACTTTAATTATTAATCTGTATACGGTATCTTTTTCACTCCAAATCCAATTTTTGTGAAATTTTGGATAAAAAATGAAAAATTACGCGGTGAAACTTTTCTTTCAATGCTGGCCCTATCTCAATAGTGGTTGAAACCTATGATTATCATATTGAAATGCACTCTTCCCCACTATTAATTATTTTAATAGTGCTTGGTTGAAACCTATGGTTGTTATATTGAAATGCACACTCACCCACCATTGAAATAATTATTTCAATAGTGGTCGTATTTCAATAGTGGTGACTATCTATATATGCTATTAAAATGCACTCTCAACCACTATTGATATAATTATTTCAATAGTGGTCGTATTTCAATAGTGGTTATTACCTATGTTTGTTATTGAAATGCACTCTCACCCACTATTGATATAAATATTTCAATAGTGGTCGTATTTCAATAGTGGTTACTAACTATGTTTGCTATTGAAATGCACTCTCAACCACTATTGGTATAATTATTTCAATAGTGGTCATTATTTCAATAGTGGTTGCAACACAGCGTCACGTTTTATCTTTGCTGAAAATGAAGTTGGATCAGTCCGACTTAAATTTAGGAATCTCATTGATACACATTCTTTAGTCTCCATAAACAGTCGAAGAACCAATTGGCACCCTCAGGTGATCACGAAGATTTATCAGTAGCTTACGGACAATATTTTCACCGTCATTCAACTAATAGAAAATCTCATATCGGCGGTCTACTGTGACAGCGTCTTTTGCTATTACATTAGGAGTTTTCTCGTATGTTTTGAACTCTCCAGGGACTCGATCAAAAAAGACTTCGCTAAGAAAACTCCTATTTCATTTGTATACTAAAGATATGGTGATATTTTTATAATCTTTTTTCTTCTATGGTCATTTCAAGTCTCTAAAAGTGTCATTACAACATCGAATTAAAACGAAACTGATCTCCGGTGCGCCGTAACGTCATAAAACGTAGCCATTTTTCGTGTGTTGTGTTTACCACTTTTCCATTTCGAATGCTCGAGAAACTGCCAAAAATTAACCAAATGCCTTAAAATTTTTACAAAGACTACAAAATTGATTGTGGAATTGAATAAGGGTAATTTTAATCCAAATCTTATGTATTTAAAACTTTTATTTTGAATTCAAACTCGTGTATTCTTTAATAAAACTTTGGTTTTTTGTCCGCGCGCCGTAGGACAATACCCCGTGAACATTCAAGCATAATAAAATCTTTTTTTTGTCTATATTTTATCAAATAAATTATCATGCATTTAAATATGATAAAGAAACATTTGCTGAAATTTTCAGCTAAGTGCGCCCATTACTTTTCGAGAAAAACGCTGTGTCCTCGATTTTACGGGACAACCCTCGTATACAAAAATGATCAAATTCTAAAACTAGAATGTATGATTTTTTTCTTTGCCCAATGATTGTTGACAGCTTAAGATACCATATCTAAAAAAATCAGTTAAATCTGGTGATTAATTTGTTAACCCCCAGCCTCCTTAAAACTAAAAAATGGATTTGCAAAATTCAAACAAATTTTCAGCTTGTCCTCGTCATGTAGACATTATATATCAAATTTTAATCTAGATGTTCAAACATTATTTTTTTTATCAAACATTGTGCTTTTTCAATTATTGATTCTCAAGAGGGTTGCACGAGGGGTTGTCAAAAAGTTTGTGAAATCTTTGAATAACTTCCATTAAAAATGGTTTGAGCATAGAATTGAGTTGTCCTCTCCGATTGTAACGGGCATTTGCAACCATTCTGTCCATGCGTGAATCACGTGATGTAGGCGATCTTGTAACATAATCCCTAGAGTTTTGTTACAGAAGTTCAAAGATATTCCTGATTCTTATATTTCTTATTTTGTGAGTTATTTTTAAAAAGGACAAAAACACCCATTTGTTACGTTTGCTAAAGTCGCTATGTTTTAGTGCTCTCTGTCATACTTTTTGATAATGTCAAACATAGTTTGATAACATTTAAAGTGACGGTATTTAATTTTTATTTGCTAGAAATACTCCCAAACCGGTACTACTTTGTATTTTTTCTCCCCCCCCCCCCCGTGTAATTTGCCCTTTTAGTTATTTTGTTCATTCTATTTTTCTCTTTTGTACAATTTTTCTTTATGACTTTTTTCTGTATTTTTTTCATGTTACTTTGTTTTTTTTTCTTCTTTTGTACATTCTTTTATTATTACTATTTGCTTTGTACCCTGATCTAAATGTAGGGAGAGGGATAAAATAGGCTGCGCCTGCTGCCCAGTCCTATTCACGATAACATCAGTGAATAACATACTGTTTAATTTAAAGTGACAATATGGCGCATATCTTCAAAAACAGACTTGTTAAAATTTTTTGATAAGATTTGGAATTTTTTTCATACTCATAAATGAATACACTTTCAGAAAATTACAAATTTCATAAGTAAATTATTCTGATTATTTCATTAAAATTAATAATTATTTTTGATACATAAATATATACATCGCAACGTGTTCGAGGTTCCACATTCCATGCTATACACGCATGCGTATAGGTATCACACCGGTAATTGTTTTCACTATATAATTTTGTAATAATGTGGTAGTTGTACTTTTTATATTTTTAGGATATGTATTTTAAACTGTACACATTATTCTCATTCTTTATTTTGTTCATTCAGTCATTCACTCATTCATTCAGCGCTGCGCAATGCCGATTTACTAACACTCTATGTTGTCTTGTTCAGTGTCTGTTATAAACCTAAACACCCCTATTTAGTTAAGTGTTGTATTCCAGGTAGAGTACCAGGTAATGTTGTGAATGGGTTATTCCATTATGTAGTGGGATATTGATTTCTATTGGTCAGTGTGGTTGATTGGTTGTAAGGTAGAATTGGCGGGAATTACTATAATGATTTCCCTTATTCTGAAAACTGGTTTATGAAGGGTGTATACATATATATAGTGAAAATACCTATTTCATAGTGTTGGAGACACCACCCTTATTCATGTAAGTAATTTAGTAAATAATTAAACTACAAAATAAGTATCTGAATAAGTTCTTTATGAATGAAAAATCTAAATAATTAATTTTAATCTAAACTTGCTAAATAAAGTGTGAGTGTGTAAGGAATGTATATGAAGATTAGTAAAGAACTATAAAAGCAAGTTAACCATTTTAATCTATATTCTTGCATCCTAAATAAGGGATATGAGAGTTTGTTGTAATTTTTAAGTATTGTTAATTAGGTCAGATATTTGAAGTGAAGTCAGATTGGTTTAGCTAGGAGTTAGGAATTCACCTTATTCCATAAATGGGTATGTGTCTGTGTATTAATCAGATTGATTAATGTAAATATTGTTTATAAGTTATTTCTATGAATTAGAAGTAAAGTATAATGGTTTAAAGAGATCATTAAACTGAGTGAAATGTGCCCTAATTATTTTAAACGGTATAAATGTAAGTGAACTATAAATGAATGTGTTAAAGATGTGATTATCTGTTTGTATTGTCTTTGTATTGTTTTGTGTGTGTGTGCTTATATGTTACTGTTATTGTAGGGTTGATCCTATCCTATTCCTATCTTACACCAAAATAAATTTGGATCCACACCCTGAGCAATCGATCTTGTTGTTTCATATTGAACAAGAACAAGAAACGGTTACACTATATAGAATAAAAAATCGTTAAAAATTAGGTATTTGTTTACATGAAAAAATATTTAGCAGGAGGTGTTAAGCATTACCTGTCACATTAGCTGACACCAAAAAACAGGGTACCTACACGGCATTTTCGGACTTTTTCCATCTGCAAACAGGGCTACTCTCAAATCCACATGTTTTCACTTTGTTTATTTATTCACAAAGTACATAAAATTTACTAGGCACAGGTAACAAAGTTGTAAAAATGGCTTGGAAGGAAATAGAAAAAACGCCTCAAAAGAAAAGAAAATTTATTATATATATATATATGGACCTACATTTGACTAAGTTCATTTTCATTGGTCAATTACCGGTGTGATACCTTGAAGGACCTTTGAAGGTGTTCGATTTTTTTTCATTTTTGCACCTGAGATTTATTAGATAATTGTCCCTAACATCCTTAAGTCTGGTGATCTAAATCCCCTTATTTCTGAAGATATGAAGCATTTATCTCCCTTACTCCAGAGCAGTCAAGAATAACACACAAAACACTCTGGAAGCAGTTTTTTGTGCATCTTTTGAAGCAGAATTTCATCATTAAAAGAATAAGCTTGGCTACCAATTTTTTATCTGTGGAGAGTATATGCTTTGTTCTTCACAACAAACAAAGAAGAGGTTACAAGTCTAAGACCATTATGTAATTATTACATAACAAATTTGCATTTCCCCTACAAAGAATGAACAAAAATACAGAAATTGTTAAATTTTGGGTTGATAATGAAAACTGTATCTGGTCAATTTATGTTCCAAATAAAGCCTAGGTATTTGTCTACAAGCTGCTGTGCAGAAGTTTATCTAAATGTTGTGTTGTAACTCAGGGCAGTCTAAATGATATCAGCATCTAGGGAGGTTCTTGACAGCTCCAACACTCCAATAAACTGGCTTTGATGATAAGAAAATGGAGACAACAATTCAGGTGTAATTTATTGTTGTGATTTATGTAACTGGCTTTCTCTTAAGACACAAATTAGCCATGAAATTTCAATTTCACATGCATAATTATTCTCTTTTCATGGATTGAATCAGGAATTCCAAAGGTGTTTAATGAATTTCCATGATTTATGCAAGATTACATCTTTTTGTTTCACCAAATTTACATAAAAAATAAAAATTTAAATTTTAAAATATAAATATTAAATATTTGTATGGGTTTGAACACTTTTATATGTGACAAAATGCATCACAGGGACCAGTTTCAGGACATCCTCCATGATTCTCTGAGGTAGGTGGGTGTACAAAAACTGCTGATAAAATTTATAGGAGGTTATCTGAGAGGAAAGGTACACCTTATTAGCTGAATTATAGTTATTATGATATTTTAATTATGTAAATATGCTAAATTTCTTCATCAGTTAAATTTGCAATTTATTAATATTTCAGTACAATGATATCCTTAATAGATCATGCCCTTACCAAAGTAAAATTATTGCAGCAATATTGCTGCTATATAGCGGCAACATTGCGGCAACTCATTTTTGTCACTAGAAACAAGCTTTTTGGGTTAGTGAAATATCACCGCTAGCTGCAACAACGTCTGGTGACATTCTGGCAATACTGCCAGAAAAAAATGAAATATCACCGCTAGCTGCAACAACTTCCGGTGACATTCTGGCAATACTGCCAGAAAAAAAACTTTCTGGCAACATCTAGGATTACCAATGAGCCATTTGTTGAGCATGCTCAGCCATTTACTTCCTCTTTTTAAATAAAGTGGAGGGAATTAAAAAGCAAGCATGTTTTGCTTCATTACTGACTTGTATCAAGTTAATTAGAGTTGTCAATTGTGTACAGTGGGATTAGTCAAGATGAGTAGTAAGACTGCATAGTGTGGAATGACTAAAAAAAGAATTTAAGCAGAATTATAGGAATGCACTAGCGCTCTGTTTCTATATATCATCAGACTTGGTGAGTCAAAACCAATATTCTTTTTGAGATGGATGATTCAATGGAGATAAAATTGGATATGTGATGCATGCATACTAGACTTGTATTTCTATATATGTCCTAGAGTAGCAGGAAAAGATGAATTAAAGCATGTTATTTGGAAATTAATGCAGAGTTGCTGGACATTTTCACAGTGGCATATTAATATTGCTTCTATAAACATTTTTTATGCGTCCGCCTCGATAGATCGGGGGCACATATTGTTTTTGTCCTGTCTGTTTGCTTGTATACTTTAACCTTCACCATTACTTTTGAACCAATGAGAGATAAAGATTTCATATTTGGTATGTCTACTCCACTAATTAAGTTCTTTCAAATGACATCAAGGTCAATGACCTTGTGACCTTGACTGTGACCTATATGCTAAAAATAGCTTTTTCGAATATCCATCATAACTTAAAATTAATGAAAGATAGAGACTTTATATTTAGTATGCATAAGTCACTAATTAAGCTTTTTCAAAAGGCACCTGAAGGTCAAAGACCTTGAGACCTTGGCTGTGACCCATATCCTTAAAATAGATTTGTTTAACCTTGAACATAACTTTTGAGCCATAAAAGATAGAGAACTTGTATTAAGTATGCACCCTTCGTTAATTAAGCTCTTTCAAATAACACCAAAGTCAATGACCTCGGGACCTTGACTGTGACCATATACTTAACATAGATTTTTTGAAACTTCGAGATAACTTTTGAGCCATAAAAGAAGGAGAATTCATATTTGGTATGCGCCCTTCACTAATTAAGCTCTTTCAAATAACACCATGGTCAATGACCTTGTGACCTTGACTGTAACCATATGTTTCAAGTAAGATTTTTTGAAACTTCGACATAACTTTTGAGCCATAAAAGATAGAGAACTCATATTTGGTATGCGCCCTTCGCTAATTAAACTCTTTCAAGTACATGTAACACCAAGGTCAATGACAATTTGACCTTTACTGTGACCTATATGCTAAAATAGCCATTTTGATCCTCAGCCATAAATTTAGAACTATGAGATAGAGACTTCATATTTAGTATGCATACTCCACCAATTAAGTTCTTTCAAATGACACCAAGATCAATGACCTTGTGACCTTGACTGTGCCCATATGCTATAAATAGCTTTTTCAAACTTTATTGGCACCAGGCGTATAGTGTTTCACAAACATATCTTGATTTTCATTATGATGATCAACATAATTTTCTATCTGTTCAAAGAATAGCAGAAGTAGCTATTTCTTATTCACCCTTTGGCTTGCTATTGTTTGTTATATTCCTCAGCACAGTTTGTTAATTGTTAGATTGATAGATCATTATTTCTATTAATTACCAACATACCAGTAATTATGTAGTACTGTAGTGGTGCCCAAATATTGCTGCAGCACAGCCTGAAATAATACATGCACTGCAATTGCTTTGAAGCAACATTACCGCAACACTTTTCTGGCAATATTGCCGCAAAACTAATTAACATACGAAAAACGATATTACCGCAATATTCCGGCAATAATGCCGGAAGATGTTGCCAGAAGATCAATATTTTGGTCATGCTTTGCAGCAATATTGCCGCAACCCCTTTCTGGCAATATTGCCGCAAAACTAATTAACATACGAAAAACGATATTGCCGCAATATTGCGGCAATAATGCCGGAAGATGTTGCCAGAAGATCAATATTTTGGTCATGATTTGCAGCAATGTTGCCGCAACCCCTTTCTGGCAATATTGCCGCAAAACTAATTTACATACGAAAAACGATATAGCCGCAATATTGCTGCAATGTATTGCCAGAATGTTGCTGTAATATTGCGGCAATAAAACCAGAAGATGTTGCCAGAAGGTCAATATTTTGTTAAGGGTGCTCATATAAGCATCACTGACTGAGACTTAAATCAAAAGTGACAGTCAACACCTACATATAAATGAAAAAATTACAAAAAACAGTCTCCGACAAACTGAAAAAACATCAATGTCAGCTGCGAAAGCATGAATAAAGTCCTGAGAACCACAAGAGGCATGCCATGCTGCTAAGTGACATTCTGCACTACATGTATGATGCATGGTTAGAACTCAGAATAAGTATTATCATGCAGACTCTGACAGTATTTAAGGATTTTTTGGTCATAACCTTCCTTCCTGTGAAAAAATTTTAATGAATTTTACTTATGTAGCTTATGTATGAAGTTTATTAGACAGATCTGACTCATTTCATTCTTTCTTTTCTTCCAATGCAGTAATATATGTATCAATGGAGGTGTGAATAAATTAAAATAAATCATGTGTCTGTAGAAATTATAATTCTGTGAGAACATATTTACTTGTTTACATTTTATTGCAGTTGTTGCTTGTGATGAAAAATCATTCGCAAACATAGAATTAGTCTATTCTTGAAAAATCAGCTTTAACACCCTTTACCGCAAAGTCTGTAGATACTAAAATTGACTGCGGTCAGCTGGTGCAAATAATGTAAAGTCATATAAAATGAAAAAAAAACATTCTCTGACTTCTTTCTACATTTTAGTTGCATAATGCTACCTCTTCACTCATATCTTAAAGTATTGAGTGCAAAAAATAACCTATCGTTAATTTTTACAGAGAAATCTGTGAAAAATAATGTAAAATCTAATTCTAATTTTAAAATTGTGTGTTTTCTAACAAAAAGTTAATAAAATCACATATTCTGTTCACACCGGTAATTGTTTTCACTTTATAATTCTATATAGAATAAAAAATCGTTAAAAATTAGGTATTTGTTTACAAAAAAAAATATTTAGCAGGAGGTGTTAAACATGACCTGTCACATTAGCTGACACCAAAACACAGGGTACCCACACGGCATTTTCGGACTTTTTCCATCTGCAAACAGGGCTACTCTCAAATCCACGTGTTTTCACTTTGTTTATAAACACCTCGAGTGCATCACAGGAAGTAGCTTCCTGTGCCCTGAAAAAAATAGTTCCTGTCAAAAACCTTTATTTATTCACAAAGTACATAAAATTTACTAGGCACAGGTAACAAAGTTGTAAAAATGGTTTGGAAGAAAATAGAAAAAACGCCTCAAAAGAAAAGAAAATTTATTTTATATATATGGACCTACATTTGACTAAGTTCATTTTGATTGGTCAATTACCGGTGTGATACCTTGAAGTTTTCATAAACAAAACAGCATGGTAAGAGAGGGAAACCCGGTAGGCCTGCTGCATTGACAAAGTCGACCAAAACGAAAAACAAAATAGGGCTTGAAATTAAAAAGCAACTTTCCTGACAAAAATTTAGTTGGGAGATTAACATAATCATTGGATGAAGAAGAAACGGGATCTCGACGACATTCACGTGGGGCTCGCGAAGGTTCTACCCGATACATGCTATCGAATCATTTCTCATATCTCCATGGCTTTCAAAGAAAAAAATCAGCATAAACTCAACATAAAAATGCACTCATGAAATATAAAAATTATTGCCATTTAAAGTGCAAATTGTATTGGAACCGCAGAAAGACATTTTGTTTGACATTTTGCCGCGATGACGTGTGATTTGGTGCTTTTTCCTTTCCTGCACCCAAATACACAAAACGTCAACATTTGGCCTTAATCATGTTAAATTCCTCTGAATGCAGACTAAAATGTTAACTATCATTAATTTAGCAATAAAATAAGAACAAAGAATTTGTATATATATATATATATATATATATATATATATATATATATATATATATATATATATATATATATATATATATATTCAAAAAAATTATTTTTCCTTGGTATAGGGATAAAATAATAACTTTGATCAGATGAACTGTAAAACTTTATCTGTGCGCCTCATTGAACTGTGATTATTATTACGTCACAATCATTATGTTTAACGTTGCCTACATAACGTCACGAGAATGACGTCATAATGTAACTTGTTTACAATTTCAAATCTACTGATGAGCCCGCATGGGGCGAAAGCGCTTTAGATAAAAGTTTGAGTTTATCATTTGAATTTGGATTTTATATATATATATATATATATATATACATACATATATATATATATATATATATATATATATATAAATCAAAATTAAATCGAAGATAAACAAACAAGTTTACGTTTAATTTTTTACACTAAGCGCTTTCGCCGTTACGGCTCTTCAGAGTGTAACAATGATAATAAAAACAATACAACTTCGTTGTTATGACGTCGTTATTATGACGTCACAAAGGCAGCGTTATACATTGGCACAGGTAAATGTCAAAAAAGCGCCAAATGTATAGAGTTAAACACATGTACATTGTAATAAAATGGACCATTTCTTTAGAGCTAAAATGTTCAATTTACATTTAATTTAGGATGAAATAATTTAACAAAATAATCTTCCTTGGCCCTCCGTAATTGTTCATTATCTTCTGTGATTTTATAAAATGGAAATATCAAAAAGTTTCCATTCGCACATGAATCAAAATGTTCACTGCAAGGTGTATTCCTGACGGAGGGGTCTCGTATTTGTTGTTTATGGACTCTTACACGGTCAGCTAGTTTGTTACCGGTCTGTCCAATATAGTTTTCCCCGCATGAAGTACAAGTCATACAGTAAATTAAATTTCTAGTTTTGCATGACATATTCGCATTGACGGTAAACGTTTTACCACATTTAAATGTAAAATTTTCTCCGGTTTTTAAATAAGGGCAGGTTCCACACAGGGGATCCATACATTTGGCTACAGTGCGTTTTTCCTCATCCGATGAGAATCTGGCTCTTGTTAGGAGTTTCTTTAGGTTTGGAGGTTGGCGTCGGCTATAGATGATGCTCTTCGGGTCAATTAATTCCTTTAAATTTTGGGATTGCTGTAAAATAGGAAAACACTGTTTTACGGAGTTATATATATTAAGGTTCCGTGGGTTATGGGTAACGACCAGCGGGATTTCCTTATTGTTTTCCTGGCGTCCTCGTCTAGTAGAACGGAGATCTGCAGTCGGTATTGACTTGGCCTTTTCAATTGCTATATCTATTAAGTCGTTAGGATATTTTTGTCTGAGCAAAAATGCTTTTAATTCCTGTAGACGGCCATTTCTTCTGGTTTCATCTATGACAATGGTACAAACACGTCTTGCCATATTAAAAGGTATGTTACGTTTAACGTGTGACGGGTGGCAAGAATTAAATACCATTGTCATAGATGAAACCAGAAGAAATGGCCGTCTACAGGAATTAAAAGCATTTTTGCTCAGACAAAAATATCCTAATGACTTAATAGATATAGCAATTGAAAAGGCCAAGTCAATACCGACTGCAGATCTCCGTTCTACTAGACGAGGACGCCAGGAAAACAATAAGGAAATCCCGCTGGTCGTTACCCATAACCCACGGAACCTTAATATATATAACTCCGTAAAACAGTGTTTTCCTATTTTACAGCAATCCCAAAATTTAAAGGAATTAATTGACCCGAAGAGCATCATCTATAGCCGACGCCAACCTCCAAACCTAAAGAAACTCCTAACAAGAGCCAGATTCTCATCGGATGAGGAAAAACGCACTGTAGCCAAATGTATGGATCCCCTGTGTGGAACCTGCCCTTATTTAAAAACCGGAGAAAATTTTACATTTAAATGTGGTAAAACGTTTACCGTCAATGCGAATATGTCATGCAAAACTAGAAATTTAATTTACTGTATGACTTGTACTTCATGCGGGGAAAACTATATTGGACAGACCGGTAACAAACTAGCTGACCGTGTAAGAGTCCATAAACAACAAATACGAGACCCCTCCGTCAGGAATACACCTTGCAGTGAACATTTTGATTCATGTGCGAATGGAAACTTTTTGATATTTCCATTTTATAAAATCACAGAAGATAATGAACAATTACGGAGGGCCAAGGAAGATTATTTTGTTAAATTATTTCATCCTAAATTAAATGTAAATTGAACATTTTAGCTCTAAAGAAATGGTCCATTTTATTACAATGTACATGTGTTTAACTCTATACATTTGGCGCTTTTTTGACATTTACCTGTGCCAATGTATAACGCTGCCTTTGTGACGTCATAATAACGACGTCATAACAACGAAGTTGTATTGTTTTTATTATCATTGTTACACTCTGAAGAGCCGTAACCACCGGATAGAACGCCGCATTCGGGGTGGCGGTGGGGCGTGACTCGGGGTGGCGGCACCGAAGCGAGAAAAACACCATCAAAGTGTGTTTACCTGAATTTTTTTCACATGTTCAGACATCTTAGATCAGAAAATTGTATGCTACGGAAGAGAACAAATATCAACGTACCTCTGACTGTTTAAAGCAGCCTTTGAGAGTGCTCCGTTTTCTCAAACACTCCTCCTCACTTTTCGGGGTATCAACGTTTTCGACTTCTGACATGATATTCTGTTTCAAAATTGACCTCAAAGGGGTTTTTTCCTCAAATCTTCAACAGTTATAAATTTTTACGATAGAATTTAACTTCAGTCCTACTTTAAAAGTCAATATATGTTACTAATTAAGCCAATTTAGGCTTCAAACTCTATGCGACGATCGGGGTGGCGGTTGTTATGCCCTGCGGGGTGGCAGCATGTCCGAGAAATAAGGATTATATTTTCATTCAGCGTTCTCCTGGCCCCCTTGCGAGACAAAAAAGATTCAGATCACTTAGAGAAATTTAGATTATGGCATGGCATGATGTTATAAATGTGGCTATGTCAAACTTTAAGAAGTTTATTTTTATAATTTAAAGTCCGAACTGAGCAAGAAATTAACACGTACTTTATCATGATCAGTGCGTATTGCTTTATACGTGCAGTTGCAACATTTAAGTTTTGAACAAAATTCCAAATAAAGCAGTATAAACCACTTTACATTATAAGAGAGAGGTATTTTTGTGGAGCGATTGTTTTGGGATTTTTACGATTTTTACCTATTGCACACATGATGAAAAAGTATAAATAATTTAGTAATTCATTTATGAAGAAAGATTTAATATAAGGGGGTGGGCAGGGGTTCTGTTCACACTGTGGTCCATAATTTTGCGACAAATTTTATCGGTTTCATTTCTTCAAAAGAAAACTCGAATTTATGTATTCTTTTAGGGATGATGGAGGGATGTCAATCTTGAAATATCACAAAGTCACTGTCCATTTCGGTTCTGGTTGTCCAGGCTAAGATTTGATAGTAGTGCATTGATTGGCTCATGATGTTTTTCCAGGAATATTTTCCAGCAAAGCTTGCTTCATTGAGAAATATCTGTAGATAATTTAAAAGATTGTATTTAAAAAAAATTGCCAGATGTCTTGTACAAAACGAGTGATCTGATTATATTGTTGGAGTGTTAATTATCTGATCTGCGATTGGCAAAAAGATATGACAAAAATAGTTAACTTCAAAGAATAATAAACACGAAAAGAAAATTTGGTAAAAAACGACTATGGTTTGTTTTATTGATGTGTTGTTACAACACTAGGTTAGTGAAAACTTAACAGTTGAATGGAACAGTTGAATGGAAATCATGTTATTTCAAATTATATTTATCCCTGAACATTTTTCTTGTCCCATGTTAAGGGGGGAGGGGGGGGGGCTCAAAGACGTTTTTACTCCAACACATACATAATTATGTATGTTACCGGTCTTGTAGAGTAGGCTTTCCCCCTAAACCCCCCCCCCCTCCAGGAAAACTGGCTCTTAAGTAGACTTTCCGGCGGAAAGCTGGCTCTAGAGTAGAATTTCCCCTAGGGAAATCCCACAGCAGCGTCAATTTTCGGGGAGGGGGGGTCCTAATCTGTATAGTAAATATAGAGTTTGATTTCCTCAGATTCAACCACCCCCCCCCCCCCCGATGAAATACTAGTATAATTTAAGGACAGACGATACAAACAAACCTAGAAAATTACAATTTATGTGCTACTGAAATCACTTTTTATTCGCTAGAGCTTTATTTTCGAGTAATTACGCGAGACAGTGTGTTCGCGAAAATTTGATTCTCGCGTATAATAGTATTCTATTTTTTTTGGTTACAGTGCATTCAAAGAAGGGTGAGTTGTGCATGGGGTTTTGAAAAAGAAAATGGTACTGAAAGAATATATATTGATCTATCCTAACACCTCCCCCAAGAAACGGGATTTAGCATTTGAATAATTTACTTCTTTTGCTTGTCTAATTTTTTTCCAGGTTTGAATTTTGTTCTCTTTCAATTAGCATCACTCCTTTCATTTTTTTCTTCTGAAGCTAATGTATGGTAAAGGTTTTGTCCATTATTGAGGGCCGTATTGGGATTACTTAAGGTGAAATTATTTTTTTGTTTTGCATTTAGTGGATGGGATACCCCCCTTCTCGCCCCAATTAAAAGATATAGGAATGGATAGCGATCATCTATGACAGATTTTCCAGTTTTTTGCCCATAATTAGTCAATTTTGGGGCTTTATAAAAATTGGCTAAGACTTATGCACCTAATTAATGCATTTTACAAGTCAACTTCTTGTAAAACGCATTAATTAAGTGCAGAAGGTTTGGCCAATTTTAGCATTTAGTGTGATACACATAAATCGACAATTTCAGTTAATTTCATATCTTTCGGCTATGAGCCTATGAACATATATGGCACGCCAAATACACAAAAATGAGATATACATAGTTTCACAATTGATAAGGTTATCGATTGTAAACTATAGTTAACAAACCGTAAACTATAGTTAACGATTCGTTAAGCATAGTAAACGATTCGTTAAGTATAGTTTTCATCTGTAAAACTATATTTAACGGTTGTTAACTATAGTTCACGAATGATAATCTAAGTTTATCTGTCTGTAATAAGCGTTAACAATAGATTTTGTTGATAAACATAGATTCACGTTTGTAAACTATAGTTTACAATCGTAAACTATAGTTAAGAGTTGTTAATCATAGTTTCACAAATCGTGAAACTATATTTATCAGATCGTTAACAGTAGTTAACGGTTTGTAAACTATAGATTACAAATCGTGAAACTGTATTTATCAGATAATCTGTTTTGCAATCGCAAATGATTGTTTTCGGTGTTTAGTATAGTTTACGGTTGCGAAACATAGATTATCGCGTTAACTACGGTTTACAGATGTAAAATATAGATTAACGTCGTTAACTACAGTTTACAGTCCGTAAACTATAGTTTACAAACGATAAACCTAGTTTATCGATTGTGAAACTATGTTTAACTCATTTTTATGAATTTGGCGTGCCATAAACGTATGTCCCGAATAAACAGATTATCACAATATGATAATGTAACAACAGTCACCCAGTTGTTGTTTTGTCAGTTTATAATTAGGGACAAATACAAAGATGTTTATATGTGCATAAAAATTGTGATTGAAAATATCTTGATTATTCTGCTTAACATGGACTTTTGTTCATTCAATGTACAATTGTATATAGCAATACGCACCACTACATTGTATGATTATAAAGTGTCTATTCCTTGTTCAGTTCGGACTTTAAATTATAAAAATAAACTTCTTAAAGTTTGACATAGCCACATTTATAACATCATGCCATGCCATAATCTAAATTTCTCTAAGTGATCTGAATCTTTTTTGTCTCGCAAGGGGGCCAGGAGAACGCTGAATGAAAATATAATCCTTATTTCTCGGACATGCTGCCACCCCGCAGGGCATAACAACCGCCACCCCGATCGTCGCATAGAGTTTGAAGCCTAAATTGGCTTAATTAGTAACATATATTGACTTTTAAAGTAGGACTGAAGTTAAATTCTATCGTACAACTTCATTACTGTTGAAGATGTGAGGAAAAAACCCCTTTGAGGTCAATTTTGAAACAGAATATCATGTCAGAAGTCGAAAACGTTGATACCCCGAAAAGTGAGGAGGAGTGTTTGAGAAAACGGAGCACTCTCAAAGGCTGCTTTAAACAGTCAGAGGTACGTTGATATTTGTTCTCTTCCGTAGCATACAATTTTCTGGTCTAAGACGTCTCAACATATGAAAAAAATTCAGGTAAACACACCTTGATGGTGTTTTTCTCGCTTCGGTGCCGCCACCCCGAGTCACGCCCCACCGCCACCCCGAATGCGGCGTTCTAACCGGTGGTAACGGCGAAAGCGCTTAGTGTAAAAAATTAAACGTAAACTTGTTTGTTTATCTTCGATTTAATTTTGATTTATAACTTAACCTATACCATGGACTTCTACAACATTTTCCCTATATATATATATATATATATATTAAATACGAGGGCTGTTCAATAAATAATGTCCTGAACTGTACGACATACATTACAGATATCATATAACATTAAACTTGAATTTCTATCATTATTGAATTTTAATGAATTTATAACAGTTTATGTGACCACTTTCCATCACATTGTTTTATCGTTAGAAGCTGGAAAACAAGGGCTATTCGAGACATTGCATTATAAATGAATGGTAAAGAATCAGTAAACGAGAGTGAAAATAAAAGCCTCATTATAGCTGCTGTAAAACTTGTTGAAAATCCCAAAGAAATATTCACTGAAACATGTGACATTTATAGCAACCAATACCTGTCTTATAGACAAATGAGCAGGTGGATTTCAATGATAAAAAAATATATAATGGCCATCAAAAATGGGTACCGTCCTTACCAACAAAAATTGTAACAACTTACGTACTATTCGTCAAATTTCAACAAATAATATTTGATAATGTATGATTGACTTTATGACACATAGCAAATGTTATAGACATCATATCGGGAGAAGTTTACACTGTTTTTAAGAAATGTTTGGTACTCAAAGGTCACCCTATATTTTAAAAAATGAATGAAAACGACAGCATGCACGAAACTCTTAACAATTATTTTAAAATATCAGTAATTGTAATTATCCACGTTTGTTTTATATTCAAACAGATATTGGAACATGAATCTATTGCTTAAAATCCTCAAAGCTAAATTTACCATAAGAGCAGAGGTATGCAAAAACTAAAGACAGATTTATATGCCATTTTCTTATATATTAGCGGAATTATTGTTCAATTTCGTATGCGGGAAGACAATTTAATTTCTGGAGGAGTCTAGAAAGCAATTTTTTGCAAAAAATGGAAAGGTTTATTAGACGAAGGACCCAGAATCAGGAATCCACGACAATGAATTCCTTCATGACAGCGTCCAAACCCGCACGCCCTGGAGAGTAAAGGGGTTTTCGGGATAAACAGAAAGTTAATGTTTGCTCACATTAACGATATTCGCCAGATCTTTCACCTTTTGAATTGTTTCTATTTCCAAACTTTAAAAAAACACCTTCCAGAAGGAAGAAACAAGTCCAGCAAATCATTGGATCTGCCATTTTCCAGTATACTAAGGGTCATACCCAAAAATGAGTTCTAAAAACAGAAGTTGGATAAAAAAAATGTTACGGACGTGTGTTTTAATTAAAAGAGATTGATAAGTAAAACCATGAAGACTTAATCATTGAAGAGAGTGTCTTTTGCTTCTTTCTGAGCACCGAGGACATTATTTATTAAACAGCCCTCGTAAATAAACTATAAAAACAAAGAGACTTGAGCAAGTCTACCCATTTGTAAGAAATGGCCAAATCTCAGCAATAGTTTTGATAGATAAGGGTTACCTTTTCCAGAATGCGCATGGTGACTATCATAAACCGACTCATACGTCTTATGAGCGTCGTTTATTTAACCTAGATTATGTATGAGTGCCTCCTTTTTATCATATCCCATATGATAGAAGTAAACGATATTTTAGGGGTTTAATGTATATAATGTTGTTAATATATTCTACTTTTATCCTATTGTAAGCGATATTTTATATCTAATTGCTTAGCTAAGGACACACCTCTTCCCAAGCTTGCTTTCACTGGGCAATAGAACAATTAAACATCATTTTTACCATCTCCCTTCATTCATTAAAACAACTAATCCAATCAATATCTTAACATCTGACAAGTCTTTTGTCTTCATAAACCGTGTACAAATTAATAATACTTCTGCATAGGAATTTCCAAGATATACGTTTAACTTTACGGCCGTTCGTTGCTCGAATACGACTGATTCAACCATTTTTGTCACAAGTTATTAGCTCACCTGAGCCGAAAGCTCAAGTGATCTTTTCTGATAACATTTTGTTTGTCGTCCGTCCGTCTATCTAGCTGTCTGTCTAGCTGTCCGTCCGTCTGTAAACTTTTCAAATTTTCGACTTCTTCTCAAGAACTATTGGGCCAATATTAATGTTAACCAAACTTGGTACAAAGCATACTTGTCATTAAAAACTCTTCTTCTTCTCAAGAATCACTTGCCCAGAAAAGCTGAAACTTATGTGGAAGCATCATATGGTAGTGTACATTCTAAATTGTAAAAATCATGACCCCTCGGGGGTAGGGCGAAACCACAAAAGGGAATCAAAAGTATTACATAGAAATAAATAGAAAAAATCTTTTGAAGTCTTCTTCTCAAGAACCACTGGGTCAGAAAAGCTGAAACTTATGCGAAAGCATCCTCGGGTAATGTAGAGTTTAAATTTTCCAAATTATGACCCGTGGGGTAGGGCGGGGTCACAATAAGTATAATTAGGTGGAATCTGGTAAAGAACAACATGGTCAAAGCTACGCAGATGAGCGATGTGGCCAAGGGGCCTCTTGTCTACATGTCATTTTCACATTGTAACGTCACAAACACGGAGCAAAACATATCATTACATATGCTATTTATGGAACATGTATCATGACACCGTGTGCGCGAAATCTCATTGTGATTTATTCTTCTTTGTGGTTTTGTAAATATAGAGATAGAATATAGAATTTGTGATCACCCATCGTACAGACTGAATAAATTAAACTGCGAGACAAGTTTTGGACACAGAATTTGAATAATGCCAATATTTTTCTTTCCATTAATTATTTCGAGCATGTGCTTTTATGGATCAATTTCTAATTTTTAAGGTAATTTGGTTTTGTTCGGCATTTATCATCTTATATACAGTAAAATTCATTTAGTGTGAACACGGATATAGCAAAGTTATGGATATAGCGAAGATTTTTGCAATCCCTAGCTAAATTTTTCACAAATCCTTCTACAAATTTTACGCATATGTTTTTGGATATATAGAATTTCCTGTCATGGCGATCAAATTTTGTAGTCCTCATCAATATATAAAAAAACATATTTTAAAGCGAATTCTGGAAGATTATTTTTTTTTTTTTTTTGAAAACATGAAACTGACATAAATTTTGTTAGTACATGTATTTAAATTTGAAATTCTTGTTTTTTTTTTTCGAAAACGTTTGCTCCCCCCCCCCCTTCCCCCGGTAATTTTTGTATTTTATTCATCCCTGAATATATGTTTTGTATTCATATTTGATAAAATTGAGAATTAGCTATAAATACTTTAAGAAATTTTTCATACAAATATACTAGTAACGCATTACGAATATAGCAGAGTATATTGTTTTCGAATTAACCAAATGTGACAGAATTATATTCATTACAGCGACATCAAGAGGTCAACAAGGATTGAAATATGGAAGTCCCAGTCTGTTTAGATACCCATATAACCATATAAAAAGCTAGTTTTTTTTATTTAAAAATGATTTCAAATGATAATATAATAAATATCAAACATAAGTGTATAAACGTGTATTGTAGGATGGAATGGAAATAACTGTGATCAGGACATCAATGAATGTGCTGTTTCAGTATTTTGTGGACACGGTACCTGTACAAATACAGCTGGTAGTTTCCTTTGTACCTGTCCTTCCTCTGTTTATGGTCTGCGGTGTCAGCTTGATGAGGATGAATGTCTTCTGGAGCCTTGTAATGGAGGAGAGTGTGTCAACAAGATCGGGAGTTACTCGTGTCTGTGTAAAACTGGAACAACTGGTAAAAACTGTGAATCGTTGACTGCTCACCAATGTCATGGTGATACGTGTAAAAAGCATGGGCATTGTCATGTTCAGCATGGTAAAGCTGTGTGTACGTGTAACAATGGATATACCGGCCCTGATTGTTCCATAAAAAATTCGTGTGCTAACAACCAGTGTCAAAATGGTGCTACATGTGTGATATCTGGAACAAATTACACGTGTCACTGTGCTAAAGGCTTCATGGGGGAACTTTGTGATAAAGTAAATTATTGTGCAATTGATCCTTGCAAAAATTCTGGATATTGTATAAATACCGCGTCTGGATATAATTGTTCATGCAATGATCATTTTATGGGACAAAACTGTAGCACGTACGATTACTGTTTTCGACAGAACTGTAATAATCGTGGACAATGTCAAAACAGGCCAAACGGTTATTCATGTCAGTGTAGGTCTCAGTATCTTGGTAAGAATTGTGAGCTGAATAATCATTGTTATAACAATCCATGTCAACACGGAAACTGTTCAAATACATATACCAGCTATACATGTCACTGTTTATTTGGTTTTACTGGAGATCTTTGTGACAAACGTGATTATTGTGCTAGTAATCCCTGCAAAAATTCAGGGCTGTGTAGTAATACTGATTCTGGATATAACTGTTCTTGTATTGGTTCTTTTTATGGAGAACAATGCAGCAAATATGACTATTGTTTCAATCAAACATGTAATGGCCATGGAACCTGTCGTAAATTAATAATACCATCCAATGGGCAGAACTACTATTTGTGTGAATGTGATGCTGGATGGACTGGCTCAGAATGCCAGTATTATAATAACTGCCATAATATATCTTGTTCTAATCATGGAACATGTTTTAACAGTGGCACTGATTTTCTGTGTGTATGTGATCCTGGATTTTCTGGAAGAATGTGTGACTTAACTCAGCACTGTAAATCATCGTCTTGTGATGCCCCTCGAGTATGTATGGAAAATAAAATGGGATATTCTTGTGAATGCCCATTTGGGGTGGCAGGAAGCAACTGTGATAGAATTGACCACTGCCTGAAAAAACCATGTGGGTATCATGGTACATGTAAAGACACAGACATCGGATATAACTGTTCTTGTTACACTGGGTGGACAGGTGCTTCATGCGATGAGATAGATCATTGTGCAAATATTTCATGTCAGAATGGTGCGATTTGCAAGAACAGTTTACTCAACTACACTTGCTCTTGTAAAGACGGATTTTATGGTCAATTTTGTGAAACCACAGATTATTGTTACACTAATCCGTGCATTAATAATGGCACATGTCACAATCAGGCTAACTCATTTACCTGTTCGTGTCCTAGTGCGTGGACAGGGCAGCTTTGTGAGAAGGAAAATCTGTGTTTCACTTCTCAACCTTGTGGACAACATGGTCATTGTTTACAAGTTGATATGCAAGTGCATTGTTCATGTTTTGCTGGCTGGATAGGAGAAAATTGCACAATTAGGGATTACTGTTATAAGTCTTCTTGTGGCTCTATGGGAACTTGTCAGAGCTTAGCAGATTCTTATGTTTGTAAATGCCACCCAGAATGGACGGGGAATTACTGTGAAACGTATGCTTGTGAAAACAACACCTGTCTACACGGAAGTTGTCACGCCGCTAAAGATTATCTTTATTCCTGTGATTGTGATCCTGAATGGATTGGAGATGATTGTGATGTGGTGAATCCATGTAACTCCACGTTATGTGAAAACGGTGGAAAGTGTATGGCCCATTTATTTAATCCACAATTAAATTCAACTGCAATAACAAACGCAACAGCATCATGCAGATGTGCAAATGGATGGGAAGGTGAATATTGCACAGTTGATGTTGATGAGTGTCAACAAAAACATCCTTGCCATGGACATGGCTCTTGTTTAAATAGTGCTGGTTCTTTTACGTGCAATTGTGATCAAGGCTTCACTGGCATCGATTGTGATGTAGATATTAACGAATGTGCGTCTACTCCATGCCATAACAATGCAACCTGCGCAGATGGTGTTGACAGTTTTGCGTGCTCATGTTCTTCGTTTTACCATGGTGAACTGTGTGACAAAGATATTGATGAATGTCAGTATTTTGTTTGTGGTTCTCATGGGACTTGTATTAACAAGTATGGAGATTATAAGTGTGTGTGCGCACCAACCTGGACAGGACGTCATTGTGAAAATCATATCAATTCTTGTTCTCTTGACCCTTGTAAAAATAATGCAACATGTCATGATGTAGGCGATTTATTCTTCTGCACATGTGACAATCGATTTACTGGGCAGCATTGCGATATTGATGTGAACGAATGCATAACTAGATCTCTCTGCAAAAATGGCGCATTTTGTGCAAATACATATGGGTCATTTTATTGTTCCTGTCCAGAAGGCTGGAGTGGGGAATTTTGTGAAGAAGACATAGATGAATGTCAAAACAATGTTTCTTGTCCAAAAAACACTACATGTGTTAACAAGTTAAACGGATTTGAATGTCATGATTGCTCTACTTTTCATTGTCTAAACGGTGGAAAATGTCTTGATACAGAGTTGGGACCAGTCTGTAATTGCACAGAAGACTGGACAGGTACTCAGTGCAATGAAATCAATTTTTGCAAAGACGACCCCTGTGGGGCACTTCAGATCTGCATCAATGAAAAAAGTACCTTCACTTGTGAATATCACTCCTGCAAGAGTTCTCCATGTCAAAATAGTGGCAAATGCATTGAAAGGGGCCTTGAATATCACTGTGAATGCAAATCTGGCTGGAAAGGAAAATTATGTGAGGAAAAAGATTATTGTGCAGTAAATGTTTGTGAAAATAATGGAACTTGTCATAGTGGGTATTCTTCTTTCTTATGCGTTTGCTCCAAAGAATGGTATGGAAAACGTTGCGAACTCCATAACTTTTGCGTGGACCATCCTTGTAAAAACGGTGGGCTTTGTCAAAATTTGTTAGATACATATTTTTGCAATTGTCCACAGGGATGGATTGGTAAGGATTGTAATATTTATAATCACTGTGTAAATTTACCATGCAGAAATGATGGTATCTGCATCAACAAAAATACATCCTACACTTGTGATTGTCCAGATGAATGGAAGGGAGAGAACTGCGAGGAATACAATTACTGTTCAAGTTCCCCCTGCCACAACAATGGAACTTGTCGTAGTGGAAAAGATTCTTTTTCTTGTTCATGCTTACCAGGCTATTTAGATAAAACTTGTGACGTATTCGATCAGTGTCTTTCAGCACCATGTCAAAAAAATGGGACCTGTATCATGAATCAGACTAATTATGAATGCCGATGTCATGGCGGATACATCGGAAAGCAATGTGAAAAGGATCTAGACGAGTGTAAAATGAATCTTTGTCCGGCAAAGTCGACCTGTTTTAATCAAGACGGTGGATATTTGTGCTTATGGGAGAGGAGACTCAAGAGGGCATACATTTCAAAGGGTGAACTAAAATCTTAATTACCTTTCAGAAGTATTTTGGGGGCTAGAAAAGTATTTTGAAAATCCTTTTATAGCAACTGAGTTAAATAGAAGAGTTTTTACAAATTGATTTCTTTCTTAAAGATATTTATTAAAGTTTATTACTTTTGGTTTATTTCTAAAGAATTGAAATATGGTGTCCTGGAACTGCAGTATGCTATAGACAAGAGTGAGGTACATAGAAACATAGTCCATGCTGAACAACTAGTAGAAGAAAAGTTCTGTCAAACGAGGCTATCGTTGTTCCAGCCGACATCATTGGTATCAGAAGGGTAATCTAAAATTTATGACATTAAATTCAAGGCAAAATTTTGACGGATTGAAAAATTCTTCAGCATTTTTGTATGGAAATACAATGTAGTTAAACAGTAGTAGCGGTTTTCTGACTAACCCCTCTTCCCTTACTTGGATTATGCACGGGGTAAGTCCCCACCTATAGTGAGGGCACGAAATAATACATGTGTCTCACCCGCTTATTTTAGTATGCCCACAGACACCTCACGTTTATATTTTTCTTGCAAAAAAAAATAATAACCCATAGGTTTTTTATCTTCTTATGCGTAAAATATGTAATGTCAGGTGCCTGTGGGTTTGTCATAACCGTTATCAAGATTCTTCTGTATTTTGTAGGTTGCTGTTTTTATTTTTCTACCTTTTCCTATCATTTCTATATATTTTCCATATCTGTTTAGTACTTTACTATGAATTATCAGTATGTCAATGTTTTAAACCAGTGTCAAAAAATAATTAGTAAATGTAAATAATTTCATTTATTTTATTATTTTTTAATTTCAGGAACAGAAAAATGTACCTCCATTTTAACTACCTGTGCAAAGGGGTAGAGGACTACTTCTGATGATGTTTATGCGACCACCCAATTGAATTAATACTAGTTCTCAAATTTATATATTTACCTTTTTATTGTGTTAAATATATTGAACTACTAGGTAAACTGATTTATTGATGATTCATTGGAGAATTATTGATTTTCATTTAATAAATTTACATGGGATGCATCATTGTGTATTTTGATATTTTGGAGTAAATTATGAAATTTCAGGCAGTGCAAAATAAACATGAATCATTTGAAAATTTCAATTCCTTTACTTTTTAGCTCACCTGAGCCGACGGTTCAAGTGAGCTTTTCTGATCACATTTTGTCCGTCGTCCATCCGTCCGTCTGTTAACTTTTCACATTTTTTACTTCTTCTCAAGAACCACTGGGCCAATTTTAACCTAACTTGATACAAAGCATTCTTAGGTAAAGGGAAATTTAAATTGTGAAAAATAAAGGACCAAGAACCCTCACAAGGGGAGATAATCAAGAAAATACAAAAATGGGGTGGGGTCATTAAAAAATCTTCTTCTCAAGAATCGCTGGGCCAGAAAAGCTGAAACTTATGTGGAAGAATCCTAGGGTACTGTTGAGTTTAAATTTTTCAGATCATAACCCCCGGGGGTTGGGCGGGGCCACAATAGGGAATCCAATTTTTACATAGAAATATATAAGAAAAAGCTTTAAAAATCTTCTTCTTAAGAACCACTGGGCCAGAAAAGCTGAAACTTTTGTAAAAGCATCCTCGGGTAGCGTAGATTCTAAATTTGTTCACATCATGACCCCTGGGGGATGGGCGGAGCCACAATAGGGAATCCAAGTTTTAAATAGAAATATATAGGTACAAACTTTAAAAATCTTCTTCTTAAGAATCACTGGGCCATAAAAACTGAAACTTATGTGGAAGCATTCAGGGGTAGTGCATATTCTAAATTCATCAAATGATGACCCCCGGGGGTTGGGCGGGGCCATATTAGGGAATCCAAGTTTTACATAGAAATATATAAGAAAAAAACTTTTAAAATCTTCTTCTCGAGAACCACTGGGCCATAAAAGCTGAAACTTATGTGGAAGCATCCTCGGGTTGTGTAGATTCTAAATTGTTCAAATCATGATCCCCGGGGGTTGGGCGGGGCAACAATAGGGAATCAAAGTTTTACATAGAAATGAATAGAACAAACTTTAAAAAACCTTCTTTTGAAGAATCACTGGGCCATAAAAGCTGAAACTTATGTGGGAGCATCCTCGGGTTGTGTAGATTCTCAATTGTTCAAATCATGACCCCTGGGGGATAGGTATTAGAAGGGGGAAAATGGGCAAAGATCGGCATCACCAATGCTACTCAGGTCAGCGATGTGGCCCATGGGCCTCTTGTATTATTGTGTTAAGACCATATGGAAAAATTTTGAACCTACCAAATCATAACAGACAACTTGATGATATTTTGGTAGATTGTATTGGAAAAGGTAAATACAGTAATGCGGGATGTTTATTATCTGCTTAGGACATTGAAGCATCACTAGATATCAGTTGGAGGAGAGATGGGATAAACTACAACTCAATCTGTTGCCAAACAACAATGAGACATGTAGATATAGAAAAAAAGTACAAATTCTGAATAGCCGCAAAAACATGCACAGCATCTGATCATGATTCAAAAAGGCCAGATACCGACCCAGGGTAAAAATTTAAAAAGAAGATACTGAAGAGAGAACGTTTTTCCACAAAGGAACAGGATTAATGCCACAGACTTTGAATGTTGCACAGGAAAAGCCGCCGCTTATTTTCCTCATTTGCATCTTTATATGAAGTATGGAGATAACAAACAGTATACTTACTTAAGCCTGCAACTTTCTAATTAAAACACAGGTCCCTAACATTTTTATCCATTTTCTGATTGTTTAAAGAACATTATTTCGTGTGGAACTTAGGCCATCCAATGAACTGTGCTTTTAGTTCTGACTCACGTCTCCTGTAGATGCATCTTAGGCGTTCTCTCTTTCTTTTGACCTATATTGGTTTAAACTTAGGGTCTGGCCTAGCTGGGGGCCATAAAACTGAGACTAGCTCACTTTTGATCTCAGTCTCACTTTTCACTATATATTCCTTCGGAAAAAGTAAAACTGAGATCAAAAGTGAGTTGTCTAAGTTTTATGGCCCCATGCCTGGTGTACGATGCTGGATGATGACACTTCCTTATAGCGTTTGTCCAATCCAGCCCCACTTTCTCTGTCTTATTTGAACGTCCATTGGTTCCTGTTCTGCTCTCGTAGCTTTCACCGTTGGAGATCCTTTTAGGTCATCGGATGTTTGAGATGTGCCTGAGATAGTTGTTGTAAGATGTCTGGATCTTCAGCAGACTTCACGTGTCTGCACCATACAATAAGACGGGCTTTACAATTAGAGTTAAGGATCTGCAGTTTGGTGGCAATGCAGATGTTCTTTAACATGGTAATTACGTTGTGCCTCCAGGGATAGCATCAGACCTACACCTTCGGAGAGATGGCTCCCTTCGCGGTGTGTCCTGAATACAACGATGTTCCCCCAGTAGTCAGCCTCAGCTGTTCCTGTCCGAGGCTGAAGCCACCTCGTCTCGCTCAGTCCTAGGAGACAGATGCTGTATATAGTGCTTCATATCCTTTGCTGACTGTGCTGTTCTTCCTGCTTCATACATTGTTCTGATGTTCCAAGTGGCAAATCCGATGGTTTTCCTGGGTGTCAGAAAAGGAGTCAGCTCTGCCGTTTTCTTTCGGCTTTCATTACAAAGCATCATATTCATGCCCTGTTCACACGGAGAATTTAATTAATGCGAAGTAAACTTACACAAAGTCTGAAAATAATAATTAAATTGCGAACACACGACAGCTAATGCGAAGTAAACTAATGACCAATTAAAATTTTTTTTGTAGCAATTTAATCAATTTGTAATTTACCGTAAGATACTGTATTTATTAATAAATCAATTAAGTTGGATATACAATAGTATTTGACATAATGGCAAAGTGTCTGTTTTTTTAATTTTAACACAATTTTTTTTTTTCCCAAAAATAGCATAAGTTACCTATAGCTGAACACCGACAAGTGGCATTTGACTTTGAATTTTGCCATTACGCACGCGTCAAACTTTAATTCGAATTAGCTTACGCTTTAGCGTTCACCGCGAAGCGGATTATAAAAAAGCGTAAATTCAATGCGCAGTAAACTAATTCGCATTAAATTCTCCGTGTGAACGCTAAGCGAAATAATTCTTATAACTTTAATTTTAAAATAATTAAACTCTTTTGTGAAAAATTGTGTTGCTTTTTATAGGTTCAAATTTACCACCCAAAACCATGCACTAGTAACGGAAGGGATTTTGAAAGAAACTTTACACAAAGTCTGAAAATAATAAGCTTATTTAGCAGCCATGATGTTTGTTTACATGAGGTAAGAACGAGTAATTGATTAAAGTTGAAGGTACATTTTTATTAAATTCAATCAATTTTCAATTTGGATTCCGAGATACTGGAAATTAATTAATAAATCATGATTAAGCTGGATATACAATAGTATGTTATAATAAATTTTCAAAATGTTATGCGTTGAATTTTAAATGGTAATCAATTTTTGAGAGGCAATACAAATAAAATTAAATTACTTACGATTAACATCGGAATAACTTGGGTTGCTTTTCTAGGTTTTGTTTCATATAAAAATGGCGACTCCAACCCGGAGGCCGCGGAATTTAAATTCGTCTTTAACTCCTCGAAAGTATCATCCTTATTCAAAGGTAAAATAAGTAATTCAATTCTCCTTATTTTATGTGGATAGTTTCACTCTAAAACAGGGAAGTTCGTGGCCCTCTTCAAAGGAAAATGTTCAAGTTCAAGACAAACCAAACACTCAGAAACAGCTGTTTATGAAATAAGATCTTCCTCTGATAATCCCTTAGAGAATATGAAAAAACTTATGACAAAGCAGTACTCAAAATTTTACAGAAGAATTAATTTTTCCTCAAAGTTTGAATTTTGATTTGTCTTGTTACACTAGTTTGTAGGTTAACAGGTTAACAATAACGTTTCATTTTTATTATTTCAGCAAATACGTAAAGGGGTAAATGAGACATTTGACAGAGTGTATGCCTGTGTTTATGGCCATTGTGTTGGAGATGCTATTGGATTGCTGACAGAAACTTTTTCAAAAACAGAGGCTAAAAAGGTGTTGTTATCAGTTATCTTAATCTCTGTGGAGATTCTGCTGGGCTAGATATTTGGACTGACGCCCACTGAATCTTATTTCTAGCATCTTTATTATTATAACATTAACAAGGACATGTGTATCATACATCAATTATGATAATATTGTGAACAGGTGAAGAAACAGGTAGAGTTTGAAATATACTGTAATTGTATTATATTTGGCGTTTATGATATTTGGCGGAAATTAATTTTGAACAAGTTAGCGGCGATTTAGCGCATTCTTGAAGTTACAAATTTATGAGTACCGTATAATCCCTATTAAGGACAGACGAGACGTTCCTTAATAATCTAGATAAATTTTTCAAAGATTTTGTCATTGAAGTATTGCTACTTAAACATGTTTACTCACAAAAAATTTAACCATCCAGGGATAGTTTTCCTTATATAATCCTTTTTGGAAGAAAAATAATTTTCCAATTTTAAATGTTTAAGTGTTTGGATTTTTTAAAGATGTTTTGAAACTGGTTTAGAAATCAGAATGTTATTAAAATTTTGAATATTTTTCATACATTACGAAGATATACAAAACAGATATTGAGGAACATCTCGTCTGACCTTAACCAGTCCAGTCCAATACGAAAAATCGTAATGTTACGAAATATAGTAATATTACAAGAAATCGTAATATTATTCTTATATTACTATTTTTCGCAATATAGTTAAATTACGGAAACTCGTAATATAGCAAGTTGAGAGAGACTATATTACAAGTTTTCGTAATGCAAGACAAAATAAAGCATTGAAAGAAACTGAATGATGTTTATGGAAGTATGATGTCAGAAATACATTATGCACACAAATTAGTATCACGTGGTCATTTTGGTCAGTGATTCGAAAAATGGAAATTTTACAATGGTAATGGGTGAGTGAACATTTTGTTTTATTATTCTTATATAAGAATTTTCCCAAGGACAATTTTCATAAAATTTTGTTCCTCAAGCTTGTCACAATGGTCTATAACTTTTTATTTTTCCCGAAGTCTACGAAAATCAGACCCTCATCTCAAACAACGAGATGTTACGAGAGATAACTTGTAAGACTCTCACTAGGCTCTGAATCCGCCTGCACTTGGATCAAATGCACCAAAACAAAGAAAATGCACTAACCATACATATCCACGGGGAGACCAATAATCTCTGATGAAACATAACAAAGAGGTTGAATCAGAAAAAAGGGAATTAACTCTTAGAATAGTTAGAAATTGCTTATATTACAAATTTTAGGGATATTACGGTATATGTTAACTGCCCCGGGCAAGAAAATTGCAAAAATTTATTCTCTTTATTATGATATTTAATGTCATATTTTACCTTCAAAAAATCTTTTGAAAAAAAAAATAGATACAAGGAACCAATAAAACAATGTGTAACTTTACTTAAATTAGGTGAAGATAATCCATCCAAAATATGCTAAATTATTCATTTTACACTGAGAAATTTGATAATAGACACATTTCATTTTCACTTTCTTCAATTTTTTGATACGATTCAATTTTTGAATGCAGAAAAACTGCAGAGGTAACTTAGTCATAATTCACAAAATACAATCATGTTCAGGTTTGGAAATTTGAGTGAAATGCACAAAATTTTTATTTGCTATTGATGTGGATCAAATTATAGTTCTGAATTAAGAAAAAGATCAATTTTATTCATCTTAAGTATTTATTTCTTGTCTAAGGGCCTGGGCCCCATTCCCAAAAGTGTGTGGAAAATCCCTGGCCAAAGACACTAAAAAGAATACACAGCCAAATGTAATGGTAATACGTTTACAGTAATACTCTGAGGCACACAATTTTTATTTGCTATTGATGTGGAATTAATTTGGTTTTAGAAAGAAATACTATGCCAATTATTCCAACTTCCTTCTAAAAAAACCATGTGTGATTTCATGTTTTATTCAAATTTAATCTTAATTCATTACAAAATCTATAAATACTACTAAATCTGATAATACAGTAGTGTACTATTTTCGTATATGTCTTCTGTCTTGTAAAAGAATGCTTGTTTATCCAGAGGTACAGAGAAGTGTACAAAAGTTTAGAGCTCATCCACAAAAAGATTGTCCCTGATGCACACAGACGGAAATGGCTGATAGGAGAGTGGACCGATGAGTCGGACATGATGATTCTTATACTTCAGACAATTGTCATGAACAAAGGAGAGGTAAGAATTGTAACAGAAAGAAGCACTGTACTTGACTGTAGTCAAGGGGAAACAAGAAATTTTTCTTGGAAAATACATACTTCATCAACATGGAATCATGAAAATTCATTGTTTATATTCTTTTGATTTATGGTAATAAACAGTGAAGTAAAGATTTTTCTTGGAAAATACATACTTTATCAACATGGAATCATGAAAATTCATTGTTTATATTCTTTTGATTTATATTGCATGTAATAACCACAGTGACAAATGAATGCCTATTATTTTGATAGTTGTGACTTGTCTTATAGAGTGAGCTTTTATAAATACATTATTTTTAGGTGAATGCCCATTATTTTGCCCGTTGCTTGATGGAGTGGGCAGAGAAGGGCTTTCCAGAACTGGATGATATTTGTGGTAATGGCTTATGTCCACAAATAAAGGCAGTCATCTCTCACCCACAGTTTTCTGAGGAGCCAGAAAAGGTTAACAAGTTCATGGGCTTCTTAACACATGCATAAAAATTGTAATGCATATGGCTAAAATAATTACTGATTATAGATAGAAGAAGTCAATTTTTGTTGGATAAAATAACATCTAATGCAAATCATTTAAAAGATTAATATTATAAAAATTGGGTAAAAATGCAGCCAAATTAAACATTCTTTCTAGACATGTTGGATCTATATTTTTAGGCCTCTGAGATTATGTGGCGAGACTCTGGGAAACTGAATGCCACCAACAGTGCTTTGTCACGGACGGCCATCTTAGGAACTCTTCAGTACCACACAATCGGAACTGTGATAAAAAATACACTAGACATCTGTAATATCACACACCCAGATCCAAGGTACATTTATATTGTCAAATTGGTGACCATTCAAGTCTATTTGTGTGGGAAGAGAATTGTATGTTTGTCTCACACATCTCCATATTTAATTTATACTTAGGTGAGATACTTCCTGTACATATATATGGAATCAATAAAACCCCCTTGTGCATGACCTTGAGAGTAAGGTCACAAAGAAATACAGTTATAACAGATGTATTTATGTGTTGTGTGTTACGGTAATAATTTAATACTTTTTTTCATTTTAAATTGACGTTTTTCAGGTGTCGGGCGTCTTGTGTTGCATTGACGACAACAATAGCCCTCCTTCTTCAGAGAAATGACCGACAAATCAAGAAGAGCGGCAGTTATGACATTGAGGCTGTGGTGGACGAGTCGTTTACTTACGCTTCTAAACTACTAGTAACTTATGAAGAGGTATATCTGAAAGAACTTTTACTTACACTTCTAAATTATTTATAACTAAAGTTTTAGTCATTGCAAAAACATGGATATTTTCCAAGATGCATTATCGTAGTCATCCTAGGGGGGTGGGGTGGAAAAAAAGGGGGCAACCCCCCACCCCCCTGCATACTACGTGCCTGCAGTCTGCAATAATTGAACATTTTCAGGTAAAGGAGTTGAAGAGAGCTATGCATCCTAGTAATCTGAAGGACCTGAGATTAGATGAACCGGGGAAGACGAATTACACGTATAAAACCCTGGGCGCTGGCTTCTGGGCACTGAGACAGAAAAACTTCCGAGAGGCCATACAGGATATTGTCTTAGAGGTGCCAAGCCTCAATTTCAATGCATTAAATTTATGGTTTCTGAAGTGTAACTTTTACAAAAACAAGTCAAATAAATTTTGCACTAACATTTTAAGAAACTATGATTTGTAGGGTAAGATTTAATGAAAGGTAATCAGTACAATGTGCTTATTTTTGTTTAATTCTTTGCTGATAATTATTTAACACTAGTAATCATTTTGAATGTTGTAGGGTATTGTTCTACTGCCAAATACAAACAAAGTCTTGAAAATAATGCTGCAAGTCTATTTAAAATTTGATTTCATTATTTTTTTTTAAAGGGAGGTGACTCTGATGCTAATGCTGCAGTAGGTGGCGCTTTATTGGGCTGTAAGCTAGGGCTGAGTGCTATCCCCAGGTCCTGGAGAGAAAATCTCATTCACAGAGAATGGCTAGACATCTTACTAGACAGGTAAACCTTCTGATCTGGCCCAATGACCATAAACTGAGAAAAGACTTAAGTCAAAATTTTAATTCAATATAACTTTTGAAAAAACAAATGATAAGGCTATCTAAATTTAATTCCCTGGTTCTCAGGCCAATTTTCTCCAAAACAGATGCGGGAGGGCGGCATTTTATTTTTCATTTTATTGGCAATGAAGTAGATGAGGGAGGTTTTTTTTTTTATTTTAATTTCCGAATTTTCTTTAACATAAAGATAATTTTTTAATCACAGATATACTTTCCAATTCTGATCAAAATTTCTGCTTTATCCATTGCTTAACAGCGTGTAAACATCGTAGGTAATGTCCTCGAATGTATTTTCAAATGAAGTAGCCAAAATCTCATTGTAAATAGCTACCGGAAGTGATATTTGAATACTAAACTACAAAACAAATGAGGTCGGAATTTTTTTTCCCGGATTGGTCTCCGCAATACCAACTTTTTATTTTATCAAAAATACACTAAAATCGGCAATGTGGCTACCTCAAAACGGATGCGCGCGGGCCTGAGAACCAAGATTTCAATTTTATATGGCCTAATAAAACTGAATTTGCATCATTTGTTGGAATTTGAATATTATACAATTATGCAAAATTTTCTGAACATATGTTAAATAAAGCTAAGGATATTCAGAATCAAAATTTTTACTTTAGTCGGTTCTCAGTTTATGGCCTTGAGGTCTATTCACAATTCATACACATATCATCATAATACATGTACAATGTATTATATCTATGTTATATAATATGTATGGTGATATTCATTGGATAAACTCCAATATCATCATTAAATGTATTCACCATACATGTACAGTTGTATTATTATATCTCTATCTTAAATATGTATACCTAGATGGATAAACTTAAATTAATGTCATACTGTAAAACGAGAAAATTTGGCGCATACGTAATTTAGCGCAAACACAAGTGGGAATGCATTGATGCAATTACCGTAAATTTTAAATTATATGAATGTGATATTTTTTTTATCCAGGCTCGTATTTGACTTTTTGGTTTGTCAAGCACAGAAACATAACATAGCACTCCCGTATATCAGTAAATATTCGTCAACTTTACCATGGTGTTGCAATCCCATGGACATGGCACAGTACATGTTAAATTTTATCTTGATTTCATTTTAAATGAAAGAAGTGGAGTATTTATGCATTTTATTCATATTAAAACAATGCATACTTCGAAAGAAAGTTACTTGGATAAACGGTAATCAGGTACTGTAAAATAACAGATTTTCATGGGTTCAGATTTTCGTGGTTTGAGTAAAAACTCCTGGTTCATGGGGATTTGAATTCGAGAATTGAGAATTGTTGAGTAGTTATGTATGTATTATTATACACTTTGTGGTGGACATGAATTTGTGGGTCTCTTCCTATCTTGAAAACAATGAAAATTAACCCCCACGAAAATTTGTGATTTCACAGTATTGTCTGAAAGCTCAATCACCATGCTTGATTGCTTTGTTTACCTGGAGGCGATAGATTATTGGCACGCCGAGAAGCCAAACTTTGAAGATGCTTAAGATAAGTATCAAGTAACAATAACAATAGTTTAATTGAATTATAATTTGGCAGAACTTTCTCGATCGATCCTACAATGTACACTGATAGTGTGTATATAAAATCCAACTACCCTTCAACATTACGTAATTTCGCGTTCCGATTTACATGTACTTATGTTAAAGCTTTGAACACACGCATACAAAATAATATTTAGAAATCTGTTAGCTCACAATAAATTTTAGCATTCAGGGGCTCTTGTGCCAAAGGTGCTAAAATAATCAGTGCACCAAATATTCTCGTTTTACAGTAATTAAATGTATTCATACATATTCTAATACATGTATTATTATTTATATATCAATGATAATTATGTACAGTTAGATGCATTACAAAAATTAATATAAATTTGATTCCTAGTGTTATTTGATTTATTAAATGTATACCTTACCTTTGAAATTGAGCTGCAATCACTGTATCAAGATGTAGAGTTGTGCTTTCATTCTGTCTTAATTTTATTCATTGTTGGCATTCTGTTTTGCAGATATTTTGACATACATGAGGGAAGACATATCAAGAAAGAAACGACCCTGTGATAACGTACAGACCCTGTGTGATATTAGACAGATAATTAGTATCAGCTATATACATGTATTTGGTGCAATATACAATGTAAAGAGCAAACCTTTTTTTCTCCACATATTTTACTACATGTTTGAATGATACATAATTTTTATTGCATTAGAAATTACTGATTTGATATCAAGAGCTTTGAATTGTATTATATTAAATATAACTTTTTTTTAGACCAAATTATGAGTAGAGATGCTCTTTACATTCCTTTTATCTGTTATACAGCCTACTCCGGATATATTGAAATTCAGGGGACCATGCAAATTATTTCAGTATATCCGTAATTCAATATAAGCGAAATCGTGAAGCCACCATTTTTTTAAATTAAAAGTTCAATCTCGATCTTAAAATAAAGAACAAACCCGAACAAATTAATTTTGTCATTGTTTACCATAACAGTGTACAGATCACATGGAATATTAGTCCTTGAAAGTTTAATTGAAATTGTATCTTTGTAATTCTTTTTTATCGATAAGACAATCTTCAACTTCATTATTATTCCCCGATCACATTTATTTACATTTTGGAGAAAAATCACCGATGTCAATTTAGGTTTATCATTAGCCATTCACAGTAAGTATTTAATTTGAAAATTAAGTTTTTTCTAGATCTGTGGGGGTTTCTATGTTGCCTTTAGCCTAAATACTTCCGTATTATATACATGGAAACAAAGAATTTAACAGTGAAAAATTTTATTTCGTAAGAGCATGCAGTATTAAAAAAAACGTAAGGTGCACGTGAAAACTGAATTATTCACACCTTTTTTAGGTCACCTGTGTAAACTCAGGTGACCTATTGCTATCCGTTGTTGTCCGTCGTCGTGCGCTGTGCGCCGTGCGTTAACATTTAAACATTTTCAGCTTCTTCTCTGAAGCCGCTCAACCAATTTCAACCAAATTTGGCACAAAGCATCTATGGGTGAAGGGGAACAAAAATTGTGAATTTCATGGTCCCTGCCCCCCTGGGGCCTGAGGGGTGGGGCCAAAACCACTTAAATTAGTGCAATCTTTAAAAATCTTCTTCTTTACTCCTGGACATCAAGCAGTCAAACTGTTTGCATGATTGTAATCAGCATTGAGTCCTCTACCAAAATTGTGAAATTCATGGCCCTAGGGTTAGGGGTGCTAGTGCTAGGGCGGGGCTAAATATACTGTAAAGTGAAAATGCATTACTACTTTGGAGATCTTCTTCTCTGCTCCTGGGCATTAAATAAGCTAACCAAGTACATAATTATGTTGAATAAGATTGCCTTTTCAAATATTGTGAATTTCATGGCCCCAGGGTCAGGGGTTCTGGTGTAAGGGCGGGGCTCTATTGGTTATATAGTGAAAATGCATTAGTTCTTTGAAAATCTTCTTCTCTGGTCCTGGATATTAATCAAAGAAACAAAGTGCATAGTTATGATGACCGAGAATGCCTCTTCTAAAATTGTGAATTTCATAGCCCATGGGTGAGGGGTTCTGGTGTTAGGGCAGGGCTCTTTAATTGTTTATGTAGTGAAAATATATTAATTCTTTAAAAAATCTTCTTCTCTTCTCCTGGGTATGAAATAAACTAACCAAGTACATGGTAAAATTGAATAAATCTGCTTCTTCCAAAATTGTTAATTTCTTGGCCCCAGGGTCAGGGGTTCTGGTGTTAGGGGCTGGGGGCTCTGTTGATTATATAGTGAAAATGCATAAATTCTTTAAAATTCTTCTCCTATGCTTCTGGGTATAAAACCAATAAACTATGTACATAGTAATGATGAGGAAGGATGGTTCTTCCCAATTTTGTGAATTTTTTTACCCTTGGGTCAGGGGTTCTGGTTTTAGGGTGGGGCTCTATAATGATTATATTGTGAAAACACATGAATTCTTTGGAAAGTTTTCCTTTTCTCCTTGGTATAGTGCCAATGATCTAAGTATATATTTATGATGAAGAAATGTGCCTCTTCCAAAATGGTTAATTTCAGGGCCTCTATGTTAGGGGTACTGCAGAACGGGGGGGGGGGGGGGGGGGGGGGGGGGGGGGATATAGCCTGAAAATAAAGTAATACTTTGAAATCTGCTATTTGATATTAATCACCCATTTCTGATGACATGAAATTTATAAAATTCTAAAATTTTGAAATATGTGGCAATAGAAATGCATTTTCTCTCTATTTCTCTGATCTGCCTTTGGGTATTAAGTAACAAAAATAAGCATGCTAAGTGTATATTATTGATAAACAATGGTGCCTCTTTCAAAATTATGCATTTCAAGCTAGGCTTATGGTTTAAAAAAGTCAAACCAAATTCAGTTGTTGGAAAGTTTTACATGTTACTCAGGTGACCTATAAGGCCCGTGGGCCTCTTGTATATCAACTGGTCAGTCAGACATAATTTCTGTCACCAAACGTAACGACAGTGCCGCCAGGAAATACTTCAATATAACCGTTATGAAAACAACTCATTATCACCTGTGGGGACCGATTAGTGGCTTCAATATAAGCGAAATTTCAATATAGCCGATTTCAATATAACCGTTTATTTTAATGCAAAGAATATGAGAGTCAAAAACTGGGGATTTATTTTTATTTCAAAATAAGTGGAATTTCAAAATAAGCGAGTTCAATATAAGTGGAGTAAGCTGTATATTGTTTGTGCTGTCTTATGAAACAGTTCTGTTCTGTGATAAAGAGAAGTAAATAGGAGGACATTTTCCTTTTCAGTGATTTCATGTACACATTTAAACATGATTTGTTTGTGAGAAGTGTTCATTATAAGGTGTTGATCACTATATGAAATGTTTCAATGTTTAATACAATAGCCATTTGACATTGAATGTTGTTTCTATGATAAGGAATTGAACAGGTATAATCTTCATTGTTTCAGAGTTAATAGTTTTTAGCTCACCTGAGCGGAAGGCTCAAGTGAGCTTTTCTTATCACATTTTGTCCGTCGTCCATCCGTCTGTCTAGCTGTCTAGCTGTCTATCTGTCTGTCCATCTGTAAACTTTTCACATTTTTGACTTCTTCTCAAGAACGACTGGGCCAATTTTGATCAAACTTGGTACAAAGCATCCTTATATGAAGGGGAATTTAAATTATTAAAATGAATTGCCAAGTCCCCTCACAAGGGGAGATAATCAAGAAAAGACAAAAATAGGGTGGGGTCATTAAAAAATCTTCTTCTCAAGAACCACTAGGCCAGAACAGCTGAAACTTATATGGAAGCATCCTGGGGTAGTGTAGATTCTAAATTGTCAAAATCATGACCCCCGGGGATAGGGCGGGTCCACAATGGGGAATCAAAGTTTTACATAGAAATATATAGGAAAAAATCTTTGAGAATCTGCCTCTCAAGAACCACTGGGCCAGAAAAGCTGAAACCTATGTGGAAACATCCTAGGGTAGTGTATATTCTAAATTATTCAAATCATGACCCCCGGGGGGTGGGCGGGGCCACAATGGAGAATCAAAGTTTTACATAGTAATATATAGGAAAAATCTTTGAAAATCTTCTTCTCAAGAACCACTGGGCCAGAACAGCTGAAACTTTTGTGGAAGCATCCTGGGGTAGTGTAGATTCTAAATTGTTCTAATCATGACCCCTGGGGGTAGGGCAGGGCCACAATGGGGAATCAAAGTTTTAGTGTAGATTTCAAATTGTTTAAATTATGATCAGTTGGGTAGGATGGGGTCACAATATGTATTTTAAGGGGAAATCTGGTAAAGAACGGAATGGTCAAAGCTTCTCAGGTGAGCGATGTGGCCCATGGGCCTCTTGTTTTATTTCAAACAACACTCTGACTTTTTAGATAGGTGATCTTACCCAGTAAATCAGGTTTTATAAGCCTAAGTGGCAAAATCTATCATGAATCCTTTAAGATTTTAATATGATTTTTTGGTAACTTTAGTAACTATACTCTAGCAGATTGATATTATTCGCATGTATGTGTTTTTATGCTAAATTATGAATATTTGTACACAGGAAGTATATATTTGAAATATTTTTGAAAAGATCTTACTGAAGCATCTTTAGTGTTTTCCTGCCATGTCATATTTATGCAGTATATTATTTAAGGAATGAATTTAATAGCTACCCATTTTATACGGTATAAACTGGGTTGCGGCAGTTTACGCTTTATAAACCATACCGCGAAGCGGTTTATAAAAAAGCATAAACTGTTCCAACCCAGTTTATACCATATAAAATGGGTAGCTATTAAATTCATTGCTTATAATTTAATTTTCATTCATTTGATGTAAGAAAAAAAGATGATTGTTCTAACAAAATGACTTCAGTTTGTACAAAATTTGAATGTAACGTCGGGCGGATTGATACGTTTTTGACGCAAGTCATTGTGATGTAGGCAACCCATTTTATACGATATAAAGTAAATTTTTTATCCAATTAAATGCAGCGTAACAACCAGAATTGAATTATTGCGTTATAAGTTAAAGAGATATACAATTATCATATCTTTTTAAATTCTAATGGTTGTAAAAAAATATTGGTATTAAATGAATTAATGTATGGTTGTATGTTATTAATGAATAAGAGACCAATGTTTAAATTTTATATGTCTGTTAATTTTTTACTCTTCAAAATATTTTAGGGAAAAACATTATTGCTACAGGTTGGAAATTTGTAATACAATGTACTTGTACATGTCATCTATTTATGAACCCCAAGAAAAATGCTTATGTGTATTGTCACTGCTTCTCTGCCTTTTGAAATAATTACTTGAGGAGTTTACAATAAAAGTATTACATTCTTTTCTCTTATATATACATATGTATATCATGTGTATGAGCATTTTTAAGAGAAATTGTTATACTGCTGTGTTGATTGTAAATTTGTTAACTGTGTACAAACATAAAAAGATTCTGTTAGTTTTGGATTTTCTTTTTCAGTAACTTGAAGGACAGAACAGAATTTTTGATAGGATTGTAACTGTCTACCTGTCAGTTGTAAATTCTTCAGAAGATGGTGTTCTATTGTAAACTTATATTTACTTGGGACAACTGTAAGTCACGATTCATAATATCAACACTATCCTCAATTTGATTTTTGCAACCAAACAATTATTCTTCATCAATACACAAAAGTGCTAATTAAAGCACCTTTTCATAGTCTAACTTGTTTATTGAAAATTTGCCCGATTGCCTAATGTATCTCTATAAAGCATAGGTGTCAGAAGCAAATTAAAAGTGGTGGGGCTAAACTGACAAAAAAGTTTTCAATACCTATATATACATGTAATGTATATATTTGCAAAAAAAGTGCCCCCCCCCCCTGATTCCGACGCTTATGAAATATGCTTTAATTTACATGTATGCCCATTCAAATGCTCATGTCCTAAACAATTACCCAAAGTCCACTGTTCAACAATTTTGCCATGCAGTAAAATTGGTGAATACCAATGGTGGTCAGTATTTTTAGGTCACCTGAGTAAACCTGTTTTTGTCTGTCGTCGTGCGTTGTGCGTCGTGCATTGTGCGTTAACATTTGAACATTTTCAGCTTCTTCTCTGCAACCACTGAACCAATTTCAACCAAATTTGGCACAAAGCATCTATGGGTGAAGGGGAACAAAAATTGTGAATTTCATGATCCCTGCCCCCCTGGGGCCTGAGGGGTGGGGCCAAAACCACTAAAATTAATGCCATCTTTAAAAATCTTCTTCTTTACTCCTGAACATCAAGCAGTTAAACTGTTGGCATGATTGTAATCAGCATTTAGTCCTCTACCAAAATTGTGAAATTCATGGCCCTGGGGTCAGGGGTTTTAGTGCTAGGGCGGGGCTAAATAAGTATATCGTGAAAATGCATTATTTCTTTGAAAATCTTCTTCTATGCTCCTGGGTATTAAATAAACTAACTAGGTACATAGTTATGATAAGCAAGAGTGCCTCGACCAAAATTGTGAATTTTATGACCCCAGGGTCAGGGGTTCTGGTGTTAGGGCGGGGCTCTATTGATTATATAGTGAAAATACATGAATTCTTTGAAAATCTTCTTCTCTGCTTCTGGGTATTAAATAAACTAACTAAGTGCATAGTTATCATGAGTTAGAGTGCCTCTACCAGAATTGTGAATTTTATTTCCCCGGGGTCAGGGGTTCTGGTGTTAGGGCGGCGCTCTATTGATTATATAGTGAAAATACATGAATTCTTTGAAAATCTTCTCTGCTCCTGGGTATCAAATAAACTAACTAAGTGCAGAGTTATGATGAGCAAGAGTGCCTCTACCAAAATTGTGAATTTTATGACCCCAGGGTCAGGAGTTCTGGTGATAGGGCGGGGCTCTATTGATTTTATAGTGAAAATACATGAATTCTTTGAAAATCTTCTTCTCTGCTCCTGGGTATTAAATAAACTAACCAAGTGCATAGTTATGATGAGCAAGAGTGCCTCTACCAGAATTGTGAATTTCAAGGCCCCAGGGTCAGGGGTACCATGGAGGGGGGCTGTACTTATATACAATGTACTGAAAATGATTGAATTGTTTGAAATCTGCTCCTTGGTATTAATCTGACAAATATTTTTGAAAAACAAGCTAGGATGCCTTTTCAAAAATTGTGCAATTTGTGAATCTAGGCCTACTGGTCAGGGGTTCATGTGTGGTAGGGGCAGTACTGATTATTGCTGAATATTACTAATTAGTTGAAATGCATTTTTTGTTCTCATACCCTACCTATGGGTATTAAGTAACAAAACTAAGCAACTGCTAAGTGTATAGTTATGATGATCAATCGTGCTTCCTTCAAAATTGTGAATGCCATAGCATCTGGCTTAAAACATGAATCATTTCAATCACTGGAAAGTTGTTGATTCTCAGGTGACCTATAAGGCCCATGGGCCTCTTGTTGGTAGCAGAAGCGGCTCCGAGTCAGAATGTTGGGAGGCGTGGTGTTATATCTCTAAGTTGTCACCCCGTGCTTTGTTTTCCATAGCCCCTACCGGTACCACCACCACCACCACCACACTTCTGCTTGCCTAGTTTGGGGAAATAGTTTTCCATTGTTTGCATGGTGAAGATGACAATTTACTGAAAACATAATTTGGGAGAAATTCAAATATTTCCGTGAACTTAAAAAAGTCTTTGAAAATCGAAAAAAAGTTAAGATTATAATCTCTGGTTACGGTGGTCGTAGTCGCTATGGTTACGGTCGTGGATTGTCCTCGCCTTGTATCATATGTATACCCTCATAATATTTATAGGTTTTTATACCTCTAAAAACACAACTTTCAAGTAAACGTAATTTTGAAAATATAATAATTTATTTTGAATTTTATGAATCAATTTAGTTATTGAAAGCACAGGGACTTGCTTCTGACGTGTAAAAAATATTTTATTAAAAAAAAAAAAAACGATATACGATAAAACTACACTGTAGTTAAATAGTATATCGTTTTTTTTTTTTGTTTTTTTTTTTGGGGAGGTTTTTTTTATGAATATTTTTTACACGCCAGGAGCAAGTCCCTGTGTTGAAAGCACAGGCACTTGTTTTTGAAATTTTTTCCAAGACATCTAATTTTTAAATATACGAACTGAGTAACTAACCCCCCCCCCCCCCAAATATATTTTCCGGAACTAATTTTTCCGCATGAATTTCTGTGTTTAGAAATTTCCTACTTTCACTTTCTGGTGCCGACCTTGCAAACGCAAGTTTTGGGAGAACATTTCCCTTCAAATGGGGGGTTCTAGCAGTACGAGGCGGGTCGAATTTAATGATCCAAACGATCCTATTGTGGTCAGTACCTTTTTTTAATTATTGGCTCTGAATGGAAGAAAATGACAGGATACTGAGAAATTAGAATTCGAATTTCCTCTATCATATATGTTGTAAAGAAAGTTATAACCTTAGTTATCAATATCAGAACTGCTTTTGTACCTGTTAATTTTTACTTTTTAAATCACATTTTGAAATCTTGGAATGTATTCTTTTGGTAATCTTTACATCTTGAAAACTCAAAAGTATTCTTTAATTTTTACAACTTATATTATATGTACCCTTATTCTACAGATTTCTCAAGATGTGGCAAGGAGAATTGGAATGGATCCAAACAATCCTGCTAAACCTGGTAAGTTAAGGACTTGTTGGTTTAAAAATTGAAAAAATGCAACCTTGGACAAGTTAAATTCCCACTCACCACAATTAGACTTTGTTTCTTGGCAATGTAGTTAGAATAATCTAACTGTGTCTCGGTACAGGCCCTCACCACAGTTAGAATACGTCCCATATACTTGCAATGTAGCAAATCGGAGCGGATCCGCTCCGAAACGATTTTGAAGAATATAAAATGATTTGCACTGGGAATAACTACCAAAATAATCAAAACAAACCTTCTTGAGATTGCTTATGCCTTTTATCCCAAAAAATAATCCATATAAATACGTAAATCCAATTAATTTTCTCAACGTTTTTCTCTCCATTCAAATGTTTACATTCGGAACTCTCTAGATTGTTCCTAGTTAGGGATGGGTATCGCCAAAAATTTCGTATCGCGATATATCACGATTTTTTCCCACAATATCACGATAATATTATGATATTTTTAAAAGCAGTTTTTACAATGATTTTATATGAAAAGTCATTATTTTTCTAAAAAATATGCTAGAAAAACAAAATTTTACTTTCTTAGAATTTTTATGTATATAAAATGAATTATGTTTGGACGGTAAGATGCCGTTCTTTTCACTTTTTACAACATTTTTTATACTTTCTGTAATTGTAATTTGAAAGATTGAACAAATAAATGAATAATTTCTGGACTTTATAATATGTACCTGAAGACCGGTATTTAGGTCTTCGTATCACGATACGTATCACGCAACAAAAAATCGCGATATACCGGTATACCGATAAAATCGCACATCCCTATTCCTAGTAAATGCACTATCGCCCGTGTTTCTTTCTGCTACATTACGAATACACGGAACGAATTCTATCGTTAAACCGGGTCCGTAGGACAATATCATTTTAACGATAGAACATTCTATCTATTGGCAATGTAGCAAATTGGTTTGGATGACTATTTGAAATGGAATCACATCGGTGAGAATAGCAATAAATTTACCACAAGAGACCTTTTTTGAAACATATTTGTCCTCCATCTAATGGTAATCGTAATCCACATAAAAATTGAAAAATTCACACTTTCTTCATGTTTTTGTTTTCTTGCTTCAAATTTACATGACATGATTGAACTCTCTATTTTGTTCTTAGTATGCACATTTTTAGAATTGTCTGTTCTTGATCATTTTGCTACATTCCTAATGCAAGGAAGGCTTCTTTTGTTAAACAGGTCATATCATTTTGATGAGAAAATGTTCTATCTAAAAAAAGAGCCATATGAATATAGAAATATCACAAAATAATTTTAAAGAAGTCAACTTAAATGATTTGCAATATCAAATCCTTAATCATGTCAGCATTATTTTTTTTTTCAAAATTACATATTATGATAGAAAATTTTGGAATTAAAAAAAATGTATATACATAAATATTTTTTTTTATTTTTAGCAAGGAGGAAACTGGTAAGTACTGTAACAGTGATTTGTAATAAAAGTTTATAAAATTCACCGTGTTTTGTAAAACATATACTAATGTAGAGATTGATTCAGATTGTGATGTTAATTGAGATGTCTTTATAAAAGCAAAAAAAAAAATTGGTTTGTATTTTTTTTGTATAAAGATAAAAAATGTGAAATTTCCTGTTTATCCCTTTGCCTGTAGGAAAGTGAAGAGGAACTGACAGATTTATATAACAGTAAAATTAAAGAACTGGAGGCCAAGGTAATTGTTTTGAAATAGTTACTGAAAATTACTGAGATGCATGTATAAAATTTATGAATAATGAAAATTACTGAGATATTTTTGATTTATGAAAATTACTGGTATATTTATAAAGAAGCATATAGTGAAGCATTTAGGAATGTATTCCATAATTTTCTATATCCTTCTTTTCCATATCTTTCCCGATTTTCTTTAAATAATAGTTCTGATATAGAAATTAATTTTGAATGTCCAATTATTGTTTTCACGTAAATCATGCATCTGCTTTTTGTGTTGAACATGTTCTTTGTTGTCATTTAGAATGCTGATTTGTTAAAAGCCAGAGTTAGTGAGTTTGCACAGGCTGTGCAAGAAGTAGAGAAGAAATTCATGTAAGTAGAAGCATACAGTCTTAGGTACAACTATGTACTTGTATATAATTAGTCTATGAGTAATCTCAGTGAGATGTCGTAGTGACTAAAATTTTTAATCTCGTGTTCCTACTACATCTCAGAGCAATCCCACACAACGTGATAAGGGATTTTTTGCCCCGACTTAGACCGCTCATTTCAATCAATACGGGCTGAAATGAATTAGCCGCCTGCTTCCTTTGGTCATCTCTTTTAGTCTCTATTAATATAAAACTTTCCTTTCTTACCTTTAAAAGGTCTAAATCCAACAAAATATAAAGTTTTTGATTTTTCATAGATATATCCCATTCATTTAAACCTCTAATGCTGAAGAGTTCTACAATAGTCTGCTTTGAATACTTCGTTCTACAGTTCATTCCTATAGAAATGGTATTAGAACAAACAAGAAACACAGTAATTAACAAAGGATAAAACTTCTCCTGTCAGACAACTGATCGAATAGTCACTGAAAAATCTGGAAAGATGATTGAACAGCAGATTACTGCCATTGAGTCACCTTTCAGGCATAGAATGCTTATCATAATCAACAAACAAACCTTGTAAACAATATAGAACACTTAAAACTTACTGTAACAGTGTGAATTTACACATTTATGATTTTACCTTAAAGAACTTGCACTGCTTAGCCCTTGGATAGACCCCACATGTAAAGAACCATCGGAGGAAGTTATCTCCCTTCTTCCTAGTTTGCGTCATGGAGCAGGGCTTACTGTGACCTGGACAGAGCGGGATTTTACTGGTACTCTGACCAACTGGAATTTTACTGGTACCCGATCCCATATCCTCTGATGATGGTCTCTGTTGCACTGATGCTTTACTGTCTCTTTTATTATCTTTTATATGTTTGTTACCATGTAATGAATTGATCACATTTTGTGGGTGCACTAATTTATTTCCATTAGCAGCCTTTAATTTTTGAGATGCTGCAGAATCGAAATGAGGAGAGGAGACGGTGGTTTTTCTATTTGCTTGAGAGTGATTGCTCTCTTGAATTTGTGTAGAATTCAAAGCCTTATTGTTGATCAAAGTCTTTGTTCCACTTGTATCTTCATTTCTTTTTATTCTTTTTATTGTCTGTTCATCAGAATCTGTTGATAACTTTCTCTTCAAATCTGATACTGCAGTACCTATTTCAATATAAAGATACTCTACATGATTCAACAGAAAAGAGGACAGAGTCAAAAATTGCTATTCTGGTAAATTTTTAAAAACTGTCACTTTGTATGGTATCAAAAACGAAAGTATTCAACTATAAATTATGGAAATAATGCAGATATGTAGATTGATTATGATTGATTTAATGAAATAAACATTGGTTACTGGTAATCAGAGATTACAGAGCCCACTACAACAAATGTTGTCTTTAAGTAAGGCAAAGTCACACAATTACTCAACAATGTGTACATCCAAAAATGCAAAATTTATGCAATTTTGATCTGATACTTTGGAACAGACCTATATAAAAACTTCAACCTAGTTCTTCAATCTTCATCATGAAAATGTAATTAAAATTCAGCATCTGATGCAAGTTTGAGAGTTTTCATCACTTGATGCACAGGGGCCTGTAACATACTGTATTTGATTTTACGTAATCACTATATGCATACAAAAAGAGAAAGGGAAACAACATCAGCTCGAATTTACACAGGGTCGATCTCGGAAATGACTCGTGTTTTCAATAAAATACCTTGCAGTTAGTGAAATAACGTCTGGGATCATTCAGTAATAATCACTCTTTAATAAAAATACCACCGCGGTCATTTAAGAATCGTGTAAGTCGTGTTTTGCAGATCCAATACCCTGTCATGCAAGTGATGTAGTTTAAGTCGTCCACTAAATTCGCTAAACATTGCATCCAATATTTAACGCGAGATGTGATTGGTCAATGGTGCTTTTCTAGAACAGATCTGACCAATCACGCTCCGCCTTTTACCAATCATGGGTTTTTCCAAAATGTCGTCTGTTCTGGGCTTGAGCCTCTCTGTGAACGAGAAAGCTACCTGCATTTATTCAAATTGGAGATGTTGTACCTTTTGATTGCAATTAACAAAAGAAAAAGATGATTTTCGTGAACGCTGGATCTTAACTTTGTGTTTTCCATCTCCGGAAAGACTTCAAAACTGGAGAAAATGTGCGAATTTTGCCTCGTTTTAGTGGACGACTTAAAGTTCATCGACTCGCACAACGGGATATCGAGTTAGAATTACCCAACTTAAACGCTATAAAAAGTAACGAGGTTTCTGTTTTATTAAAAAATATTTATTGTAGTATGATTTCTAGTTATAATTTAATTGGCTACATTCTTTTTTCTATGAAATACGAAATATTTCCGAGATCGACCCTGTGTAAATTCGGGCTGACGTTGTTTCCCTTTCCTTTTTTGTATATATATAGTGATTACGTAAAATCAAAAACAGTATGTTACCGGCCCCTGTGACTTGATGCATCATTTGTGCAAGTTTGGTTTATATAAGCCTTACAGTTTCTTGGTAATAGACCTGCACCCTTAACTTTTACTTGGTCCATTATCTGGAAATGTATGTCGAATTCAGCATCCAAAGCAAATCCATTAGTGTGCATCCTAAGATGTATCATCCAAGCAGGTTTGCACAACATAGGGCTCATAGTTACTTGGAAATGACACCTGCATAAAAATTTAACCTCTTCACTCATCCAGAAAATGTAGGTCAGATTCAGCAACCGAAACTAGTCTGGTAGTATGCATCTTAAGATGTATCATCCATGCAAGTTTGGTCATTAAAGAGCTCATAGTTACTTGGAAATGAAACCTGCACCAAAAACTTTAACCTGTTCACTCATGTGGAAAATGTAGGTCAGATTCAGCATCTGAAGCAAGTCTGGTAGTTTGCATCCTTAGATGTATCATCCAGGCAAGTTTAGTCAACATAGGGCTAATAGTTACTTGGAAATGAGACCAGCACCAACTAGAACTGTCCAAACGGGACAAAATACCCCCCGCTGGGTTTTTCAGAAGTAAGTTTTTCCATAATAAAAATATGTATCAAATACCAATTATGAAATTTTTATTCCAGTGACCTTGAACTTCCCCAGATAATCTTGGGTCAAGGTCATGACACATCCTTGCGTCATGGGCAATCTTTCAGTGAAATGAGAACCTACCAAGTTTATCCATAAGAAAGATATGGACCGGACACAAATTATGATATTTTTCTTCCAGTGACCTTGAACTACCCCAAATGACCTTGGGTCAAGGTCATGACACATCCTTGGGTCATGGGCAATCTTTCAGTGAAATGAGAACCTACCAAGTTTATCCATAAGAAAGATATTACGGACACGAATTATGATATTTTTCTTCCAGTGACCTTGAACTACCCCAAATGACCTTGGGTCAAGGTCATGACACACCCTTGGGTCATGGGCAATCTTTGTGTGAAATGAGAATCTACCAAGTTTATCCATAAGAAAGATATGGACCAGACACGAATTATGATATTTTTCTTCCAGTGACCATGAACTTCCCCAAATGACCTTGGGTCAAGGTCATGACACACCCTTGGGTCATGGGCAATCTTTGTGTGAAATAAAAACCTACCAAGTTTATCCATAAGAAAGATATGGACCGGACAGGAATTATGAAAATTTTCTTCCAGTGACCTTGAACTTTCCAAATTGACCTTGGGTCAAGGTCATGACACATCCTTGGGTCATGGGCAATCTTTGTGTGAAATGAGAACCTACCAAGTTTATCTATAAAAGATATGGACCGGACAGGAATTATGAAAATTTTCTTCCAGTGACCTTGAACTTTCCAAATTGACCTTGGGTCAAGGTCATGACACACCCTTGGGTCATGGGCAATCTTTGTGTGAAATGAGAACCTACCAAGTTTATCAATAAGAAAGATATGGACCGGACACGAATTATGAGGTTTTTCTTCCAGTGACCTTGAACTTCCCCAAATGACCTTGGGTCAAGGTCATGACACACCCTTAGGTCATGAGCAATCTTAGTGTGGAGTAGTAGATTCTAATGTCCCTCTGTAAGAAAGATATGGACCGGACACGATTGCACAGACAGACGGACAGACAGACAGACGGACGGACAGCTAGACGGACAGACAGACAGACAGACGGACAGACGGACAAGGTGATTCCTATATACCCCCCCCCCCAAACTTCGTTTGCGGGGGGTATAATTATTCAAAGGAAACTATTGCGGAACTCTTCTTACAATAAAAGGGTGAAGATAATGAACACTATTGAGCACTTCCTAATCTCAAAAACTCTTGAAACAATCAAATCTGTGAAAAGGACAATTTATACAATAATTAACTTATGCTTTAATTAGCTCTTATGTACAGTATGTAACACAGGTACATGCATATTTGACTATATTTTAATGCATGTATCCTTAAGCTGTCTGAATCATTCATGTTTTAATGTGAGGGATCCTATTTATTGTATTTTCCGGTTACTGTTAATGAATCAGTATTTGCCTTTGCGTGACAGGAACACCACAGGATCTCCGGTGTGCCAGGACCTACAAGACAAAGTTTTCCGCTGCTACACAGAAAACAATAAAAAGACACTGCTATGTTCTGAAGAAGTTAGAGCTTTCTTTGAATGTGTAGAGAGAGCACGAGCGGTATGTATCGCAGATTTACTGGTAATGCAGGGTGATAAAAAATATATAAGTACTTTAATCTAAAGAATTTGGTACAAAAAAAAAATGTTAATAAATTTTGTAGAAAAAGGTGTAGTTTAGGATAAATCTGAGTAATGAGGAAATTTTAAGAAAGATAGACATGTAGAATGATGTCATAAATGAGAAAATACAATTTATTGCAGAGGAGTTACTTCCCGTTGATTAAAAAAAAAATCAAATTACTTAAATTGTCAACGTTTTAATCTATTCCTTTAGCTATATTGTTCTAGATTTTTGTTTTTTATTTGATACATGTTCTTAATGCCAAAAAAAAAAAAGATTTTAAAATTACCCGTAGATTCTGTATGTTTAAACAGTCAAGAAATTTTCTCCTATTTGATATCTACATAAGAGATGAATGTTTAGTTTAAGTCTGTACATTTTGTGACATCAACAAGTTGATAAGTCTAAATGCTGTAACATTTTGATAATATTTACTTTACAGAATGCTCTGATGAGAAAAGGCTAAGGAGGAGTACTGTTCATCATTTACTACACACATTTATAACATAAAGTGACATTAAAGCATCACTATATAATAGTGGTATTGACATTCTTGTTGTGACTATTAAGCAATGCAGTAATTAATAAAGTTTGTATAACATGATTGTATACTTTTTTTTGTCTTATTGCCGAGTTACTCTAAAAATTTGGTGTCAGTAAGGGCTGTAGCAGTATCTCATTAGAACAGATGAACATGTAATATATGCATTATTGCCATGCTACAATTGTAATGTTTATTCATGATGATAGGATGACAGATCTACTCAATGGCAAGAAATAGCAAGAAGTTAAAAGTTTCTTTTTCTAGCTCACCTGAATTTAAAGCCACTTGCCACAAAGTATTCTTAATGAAGGGGATTTAGGTTTGTTCAAAGGAATTGCCACTTCCTCTTTCAAGGGAAGATCATTGAGATATTAAAGTGAAATTTTATGCTATTTTTCAAAAATCAAGTCATCAAGAACAATTTTAAAACTTCAAGAAAGCTTCAGTACATAGTGTAGATTCAAATTGTAACACTGGGGTGTAGGATTTGGCTACAATGGAAAATCGAAAGGGAAATGGAACAAAGCTAATATACAAAAGCCATGTTTAGTCATATTTATACATGCAGAAGCATCCTTAAATAGTGTAGATTAAAATTTGTTCAAGTTTTGACCTTTGGGAAGGTGCAATCACAATGTGTGATCAAAATTCTACATAGGAATAGATGGAAGAAAAGAGCAAGAAGGTTTTATGTGGAAGAAAAGAGCAAGAGGGTTTTATTTAATATTCAGTACCGAGTTTTACTAAAAGTCGTAAATTTTGCCGTAGACGTAGACGTAAACGTAGACTTTACGACTGAATTTACGTGTGCGTAGATAGCGTTTTACTAAAGGTCGTATCTGCGCCCGTAAACGTAGCCCTAAACGTAAAGATTCTCGTAACTTACGACAGGAACTCTTCAGTAAAAGGTAGAAAAACTAACCTAGTAACGGAAGCTACGCATGCGTATCAGCTACATTTATTCAGCTGAATCAAGAAGAAATATTAACTGAAATGAATAGACAGCATAATTAATCTATTAAAATAATTATTAGTAAAAGACATAATAGAAATATGACGGGGTTTTTGATTTTCAAATTAATTTTGCCGACAAAAAATTCGAGGTGTTGTTTTAAATGATTTCAATTAATTTGCTATCAAATAAATAAGCAATTACATGTAGTCTTTATTTCTAAAAAAAAAAATCAGAATAGATGTCAGTTGCGATTTTTAATTATCCATTTAATTTAGAAATCGATCTTAAAATGGGAGAAAGATATTAAACATTTAGAAGCCAATCAACAATTATGAACCAAATAATTGCATATATATATATTTTTTAAAAATTACCTTTTACCAGGCTGTTTGCATATACTGTACGATTACGAGTTAGGTTATGGGCATATTGAAAAGTTTGTACAGTACATGTATCTGCGCGCTACACGTGACGCATTGAAAAATAAAACTCTGAAAAAAAAAACTTTCCTCTTTATATCTCTCAATAAATAGCTGAAAATATCTGGGGGTATTTTACTTAGTCGTGCATTATAAGTCTTTAGAGATTAAAAGTCCAAGTATTGTTCATGATAGAAAAAGCATACTGTTAATTATTATATTTTTCTTAAGGTAAGTCACTCGTCAGCTTTTTAGAAAAGTTCACGCAGAAGCTTTTACTTCAAAACTACTAATCAAAATTCAATTTTTATAACATATTTAAATTCAACAATGTAAATTTTTTAACATTCAATGAAAAAACTGCTCAAAAATCTACAAAGAAGTAAGATTTATGAGGGACTATTTCTTTTGGTGGAAGGATATTTAGCAGAAAATTCTGCAAATCTGCACATTTATAAAATTTAATGTAATGGAAATTTAGCCTCACATACTTTTACTGGGAGAATATTTTCCGTTTTGATATTGCTAAATATATTTAATATAGGTCTTAATTTATATTTTTAGACTAAGTTTTACACCTTCCCTCAACAAACTTTTCCAAAAATTGAAAATATATTAAAGAAGTCAAGGTCAAATTTACACCATTTTTTGCCTGAAAATCACATATTTTGACAAATATTTCAAAATTAACATCACTGACCCCACCTTTTTCTTTCATTATTTTAAACTACTCGATACTTGTGACTGATCAGCACTCAAGTCGTAAAAAGTTTGATATAAGAAAATTTTTTATTGCCTATTAAGTTTTTTAATACCCCAAATATGTTATTTTTTAGTGCAAAAAGGTCACACAATAATTTACGCGCATTAATTTGCAAGATTTGTTTAATGATAAATATTATTCAAACTATTTTACGTAAAATAAGGTTGTATTTATTGCCATGCTTACATCTAATCAAATATAATAAGGGTTAAAGTAATTAACCAAAGAGATGAAATTTAAGTGCAAAAAGGTCAACTTAAATGTACCGTAGATCAGTAGGATGCACACTGACCCCCTATTTTCTTTGCGATTTTGAGTTACACTTTATGAGTACTTATTCAAAATATACTTCTCAAAAAATCCTTGATATAACAAATTTCAGGAGTGACTTACCTTAATTACAATATACAATATTGTTTTGCTGAAACTTTCTCTAATTTCTTTTCTGTAAAAACTTGAAAACAGAAAAACAACAAACTTACAATCGAATCTCATAGATTGTTATTTTTAATTCTCTCTCTCTCTCCCCCCCCCCCCTCTCTCTCTCTCTCACATATCTAGTTTTTTTTTTATTTTATCAATGTACAAGAAGGCCATGTGATTTGCGATAATATGTCACAGAAATTAGCACATGATCCGTGAATTTTTTTTTTTTAGAAATTTATTCTTTACATACAATGAATAACAAAGTACTGATAAGAGTTTACATTGTATTATGTAACATGTCTGCATATTATAAAAAAATCTTTTACAAGAGGTGCATTCTTTTAAATTGCATTTCCAAATTATGACGTAATTTTCTATATACATTGCGTATATTCTTCTATGACGTCATATGGCTCCGGGAAAAAAAAGATAGGCCTTTACAGTGTGCGGTATTTTTATTTAAATGCCTTTGTTAAGAAACCCTGTCATTTTTACGTGACAAATAAAATTTTGCAATATATTTTTAAAAGTTTTCTTCCGTAAAAATGTATTTGTACATGCAGGCTTCATATTTATAGGTGTAACATGATAGTAAAATAAATTGCAAGTGCTCAAATTATATAAGCGATTGAAATCGAGTTTTTTGGGTTTTTTAATTTTCAATTTTATATTTTCTTAAAAGTTCATGTGACAAGGTAATACGAAGTTAACATGGGATCCCCATGTTTTACGAGTTTTTTTTTTTTTTTTACATGATACAGTATATAAATTTAATAACTAGTTCTGTAACCCCCTCCCTCCCCCTCACTTGTGCCTATAAGATTTTAAAACAACAAATCGTTTTATAAATACTCTAGACTTCAAAATTTATTGCAGAGTTCTTCTTTACGTAAAATTTCGAGTATGTCCATTAGGGCATTACATTGCACAAGTTGACGTGTTATTATTATTCGATAAACTCCAAAAGAAATCACGGGAAATAAAAATTGTGACATGAGCATCGTATTAATAAAAAAAATTAATGATTTTTATCCCCCAAAGACACGTTCAGTCATATTATAAAGTTATAGAATTTATTTATAAGGCTACGTGTTTCTCTACGACTGCTATAGGGCACACGTAGATTTTCACGTAAATCTACGTCAAATCGTAAGATACGACTTTTAGTAAAACGCAAAATCGGCGTAAGTTACGGCTACGTCTACGCTTACGTCTACGTTTTGACTTACGACCTTTAGTAAAACTGGCTACAGGTGAGCATGTGATCCATGGGCTATAATGGAATGCTGTAGTACAAGTACTCTATGAAGCAGTATCTGCTGGACTGTTGTCTTTACTAGGAAAAGAAACTATTTCTGCTGTTGATCAGTTTCTATTTATCTCCACACTGGTATAAAGATAATGAATGTAGGAAGTTTTTTCTATCATGCTGATAAACATCACTCAAAATAAATCATCACTCAAAACAGATGAGCACCATATATTTTAATTTCAACCAACCATTATGCTGACGTGTAACATAAAACAAAATATGATAACAACCATTAAAGGACAGATTTCTGATATTCAAAAGAATTCCTCTTCTGACCCCAAGAAAAAAAATCAACTTTGAAATCACAACAAAGGAATGTAATAGAAAGAAAAAAAGCACAATGTAAATATTCATAAAACTTAATGAATGGATTTCATAACCTAATCTGACCCAAAGAAAATCAAAGTACTCAGAAGTACAGAGAGCCGGGCTCATTTACAGAGTAGAATGGATTTCTTACATGAATCACGTTTATATTCTGATGAAAAAATTATTTTAAAACTATCAATATAAATGATAAGACACTGACAGTGAGTTTTTTCAATCCTAATACCACGGTTCGATTTTGTCAGAATCAGAATTAATCTGGTACTGCAGCTGAATGTAAACAAACAGGCAAGTCTGGTTCCCTCTCCTGCTTTACCTCGTATGTGTAGAGAACTACGGTAACACTGATTATCAAAAATTCTTACGCTAATGAACTATGTTCTGTGACTTATGAAGTTTTCAGTCATTACTACTAATGTTTATTTTATATAGATAAAACTTCGTTTTATTTTTGTTGCTTTATTTAGCGTTTGTATTATCTCCAAAGCGGTTGAAAGTAAGAACTATATTTTTGCACGTTACTTTAAAATGGCGACTATGGGGTCAACATCCTGCCTTGAACAGGATCACATAAGGCGGCAATTGCTCTTTGAGCAATAAGCCCGGCTAAAAATCATAACAACTGAATTATGTATTGCAAAGTAGAAGATTAAAATAAAACATGAAAAAAATACAACAAAGGAATGTAATGGAGGAAAAAAAATGATGCAAATAAAGTGAAGCCTGTCTAATCTGACATACTTTGGGAAATAAATATTGTGTCAGAATTGGAAGGAGGTTGGATTACAGAGTAAAAAACACAGAAAAATAATGAACAGGAATGAAAATAAAAGTTGGAATTCACAGAGATACGCATTGCACAATTGTCAGATTAGCCAGTTTTACTGTACTTATAAAACATGAATGGATTTCATAATATGGATAATTTTACAAGAAAATCAAGAATTTAAAAACTTCACAACCACCTGTCATATAACAAAGAATATATAATACATGTTTATAGACATCAATGTTAATGCACAACTACCGAGAAAGAAGATATAGATAACCAAAAAAATATATAAAATGCTCCAAGTGTTTACAACTTACAGTAGTCCTAATGCATGTAATGAAATCATATAACAATCATTCCATCAATCAACGGTGATCACCATATAATTAAAGCATGCAATATCACTAAACAAATCCTCTCTACAATAATTTTTAAGTAAATCAATTCAAACTGTTTAAAATTGCCCAAGTTTTCTATCCATTTATTATTATCATTTTTAAATTGTTATTAAATAAAACAATTAGGTAATTTCTGCTTTGATATTCAATATATATTATTGTAACAGTAACTTGATCCGAAGGGTCGTATCATGTCGAGTTTACTTTACGCGAAGCGTCAAGTTTGATCTGATGATCCGCGCCTGTCAACAAGACTTGATATGGCTCTTTGGATCAAGTTACTGTTATAATGATAAATTTATTATAAACCCCCTTATAACTAGCTAAATATGGCAAAATAAAACTTAAAAGATCAATTGTATAATATTTATCCATAAAACAAACCATAATAACAAGGGACTTATTTCTGCGTACTACATTATCAGTTTCAGAGACTTGTGATATGGATTAAGAAAACCAGTGTGGTGATACGGAAAGTTGGATTACAACATCACGTGATGCTTAAAATCACAGTAAAATTTAGTGATACACATAAGGTATAGTATAATAAATTCAGATACATGTATACATGCATCTGCCACTGTCTACTACATGTATGGCTCAACAATTCCAAATCTCTCTCTCCCCATTTTTCGAACAATTCTTAAAAATTGACTAAAGTAGTTCAGTAGTAAAGATTTTTAAACAATTATCATGACAAATGGAATCTTCCAAAGGAAAGAAAAGTAAACTATAGCTTATAGAATAATTAATGTCAAAAAAAATACTACAAACAAAACTTTAAATCACCACAAAGGAATGAGAATTCGTCGTCCATGTCAGACAAAAACACTGTATGAGATCAAAACTGAGGGGTTTACATAGGTTCAATCGTAGTAAACTTAATTACAACAGCAGTTAAACAAATGGATAGACATTGTTCAACCTTTTTAAGTTAATTAGAACATATATAATACCAATAGGCTTACAATGATAAATATTGTAATGAGATTCACACACTGGATTGAGTTTTCGGAAAAATAACGTTATTTCAAGAGGTGAATTCCAAATAAAAGAATCAAGCTTAATGTAAATATGCTGAAACATTAAAAACTGTTTGATACCATAATTATAATGCAGAGATTCTGAACTATGACTAGTCACTGAAGATATATATCTGTACATGTTCTTTGAGACGTAGAGAGTTGTATTAAAAAGTTACACAATGTACATTATTATGACTTTTACTATGCAGCACTTAAAATTCTGTCATAATGTATCTAATAGTGGACCCAGCAAGAACATGAAGAATAATTTAAAAACTCTGTAGATTGAGGTAGCACATTAAATAAATACATTGTAAATACATGCCCCCTTACCCTCAAGGGCTGGTAAACTGTCTGGACAGACTGGTCCCCAGTGTGTATCCAAAGTGTCAAGCCCCCCTGTTTCACTTGAAAAATATAGTTATGAAAATTTATTTTACAGTTCACAAGGGAAAAAAAACCCCAAAAATTCCATCCCAACACCAAAGAAGTAAATGGATTTCTTTTTTCAATATACTACATGTACTATATTATAATTCAATAAAGAAAAACAAAGAACAATACATAAATAATTGAGCTTGAAAACATTAAACAAACTTTAAATTTCAAATTGCACATAATAGCCACTTTATGTCTAAAAATGAAAAACAGAAGCCTTAGTTATCTCCCTTTTCAAAAACAACAACATTCTTGGAGAATTCTCACATACTTTTGAAATATTTCTAAATACTGCATACTAAAAAATAGAGCATATTATACATGTATAAACCTATTTGCTCCACAATGTGGGTCGTTTAGATTGCTTCTCCAACTCTTTAAATGTTGAAGTTTTATATAGTCCCAGTTTGATTCCAGTCTTGGCACGATTCTCATTGATATGCCTCACGGGAAAGGGATTGAAAGGTTTCTTTATTGCACAGAGTGGGTTCTGAGAGTGACTAGGAGATTTAACGTCACTGGACCAGGACACAGACTTTCCGGCCGTTGGGCTCATGTTATCACCAGGAAAAAATCTCGGAGACTCTGAGTCATCAGGACTGAAAACCGAACCAGAATCTGAGTCAGTCAAAGGTTTGGAAGCACTAGACTCCACACTACAACTGGACATTTTGCGTTTTGAGTGTGCATACTGAGCTAAGCTTAAACTCTGTGACATGGTGATAGCTCTGGAATTGGATCCATAACTAGTCCTCCTCACTTGTTTCTCAAAACTCTGTCCAGAGTAAACAGACTTTTCATCTTCACTTACAGAATCCTGAGAAATGCTTCGTAGAGGAAGTTCCATCCTTCTGCTTTCCAGCTTCTCATTTTTCGGAGATTTTTCACTTGGATCCTCCTGCGAGTTTTCTGTTTGATCCTCCTCCTCCTCCTCTTCACTGTCTTGTGCCAGCTGACTGGAACACGCCTGGATCATATCCTCGATCTCCCTCATTAACTCCTCCTCGTCAGAATCTGGCTCCATGTATCCCCTATCCCTCCTCTGGATACAATTCTCATTGAAATCCTCCACACTACAATCACTTGACTCCACTGAGATCTGACGGTCCAGGTTCTGCACACTTCCATCTTCCTCAATAGAATTTTCACAGTCATTGTGTATATCCTTATTTTCTTGCACCCCGATTTTCTGTTCTGAACAACTGGCAATTCTTTCATCTTCATTTTGATTGGCACCACCTTCCTCTTTAGACACAAGTCCATTAACTCCATCTGAAGTTGCCCTACTTTCCTTTTCACAAACAGAATTTTCCACCCCTTTTCCGCTTTCCTCTTCCTTTTCCTCTTTAATAATCTCGGAGGTCTTTCCTGACTGATTATCCATTACATTATTTTCAATACTGGCACATTTCTCAGAATTCACTGACGTTTCTGTACTGTTCTGTTTTGTGTTGACTATCTCTTGAACATATTTATTTGGAGTTTTCTGTTCCTTTTGCAGAAATTGGGGAACCATCATGACTTTTCCACCCCTGAAATAAATACAATTATTTATACATTTTAATATGTGGAATCTAGATTTTACACTTGTATTTGTGTATCTTTCTAATTGAAATCAACAGCAATGACATTTGCCAGATTCTCAATATCTGTATCTGATGTGGCTGATATTAAGTCTGAATAAGCTACATTTCTTATACATGTACCTGTTTCTGGCATGATTAACGTTAGGAAGCATTGCCTTGCTAACAAACAGATGATTAATGGCTCTTGGTGGTTCCATTTTTGGAGTTAAAGCTTTCACTTTGGCCTGTTGTTTGGCTGAGGCAGCTACAAAGGATAAAATTATGATAAAAAGTACTGTTAATTTAATTCCTTTTCAGAAATACACAGTGCATGAAATGTATTGCAAGTCTTCTTCAAAATTATTAAAATCATACTATATGGTTATTTTTGCTGTTTTATTTTTGCCCTTTTACTTTGTTTGAGATAGCTATACTGACCTGCTATGACATGAGCCTGTGTCTGCCTTTGTTTGAGCTTGCTATACTGACCTGCTATAATGACATGAGCCTGTGTCTGCCTTTGTTTGAGCTTGCTATACTTTTGTTTGAGCTTGCTATACTGACCTGCTATAATAACATAAGCTTGTGTCTGCCTTTGTTTGAGCTTGCTATACTGACCTGCTATGACATGAGCTTGTGTCTGCCTTTGTTTGAGCTTGCTATACTGACCTGCTATGACATGAGCCTGTGTCTGCCTTTGTTTGAGCTTGCTATACTGACCTGCTATAATGACATGAGCCTGTGTCTGTCTTTGTTTGAGCTTGCTGTACTGCTTCTTCAGTGAGCCTATGTCTGTACACATCCTCTCCAGATACACTGAGGAGTTGTTAGATTGATTTGAGTCTCCACCCATTCCATATGCCCCAGGCCCCACCATTGAAATGTCTGCTGTGCTGCTGTTAGGGTCAAGATCAGAACCTGAAAAAAGGGGGGGATAGAAATGGAGTAAATGAACACTGTTCAAAATCCAATTCTTCTTTTAAAAAATTATTCCAGGCTATCAAAGAGAAATATTTCATGCTAACAAACACTTATCTTCCATAATTTCAGATGAAACAATGAGCATATTCAGAAAAACATGGTAACAGATTTACAGAACAAAATAGCAACAGCCTAACGTTACACATATAGGCTTCTTTTTTTAAAATGGTACAATACTGAACAAAAACCTTCATCTAAAGAGTAAATGGTTATTAATCTTAAATTGGTTTACTGTATTTCTGATGTTTGGTTACCTTTTCCTTTACTAATCCCACTTGCTGGCATAATGCCAGTAAAACAACTGATGGCTTCAAGGTCATCTTCATCGAGGTCATCCTCATCACTAGGCAACATGTTGTTGGCCCCTGACCTCTTGTTGGTGTTTGAAGCACTGGTGAAGGGTCTTATGTTATAGGTATATTTCTCTCGGAGTTCTGGCAATTGTTGCATAGGCAATGGTGCACATGCATATATGAACTATAAAATCAGAAAGTTTGGTATGAATTTACTGACTGACTCTAAAAATTTATAATCCTTTTATGTAACTTATTCAAAATAGTATGTAAGATTCTTTGAAATGGCTTTCAAAGTCGCATAACAAGGGTAGTGTCAGCCTTTTGTTACTTCCATCTTAAAAATTTTTAATGCATAGGAATTAAAACAAACCAGCTGATGTGGTAGAGAGGAATATCTTGCCTTGATTAAGAGATCAGCATTAAAGATTCGTCCATCCATAGTTTCCTGAGTGAGTGTACCCATCAAAGAGTAGAACTCATCTGCACTACTTGCAGACAAAATCCTCCTAAAACAATTATTTTTATAATCATAAAAGTCTACTCTTGAACTTCACAGCATAACTTGTAATTTTATGTATCAGAACACAATAAACATACATGTACTAGCCAAAGTTTGTGAAAGTTTTGTTTTGCTCATAAATTTCACAATTTCAGGAAAAAGTTTTGAGAAATATTAGAGACCTATGGTACCCTTTTTTCATCTTTCTATCAGTATGTTTCTCACTGGGAACAACATTTCTTTATTTAACATTCAATATTGTGTAAAGGACATGTATTTTTGTATACTTACTTAGTGAGTTTACCCCAGATTGCCAGAGCTGTTCTGAGTAAGATCTCTGAGCCCTCCAGTAAAATTGAGTCCCACACCCTCAGTACTATATGTTTTGGCAGACAGGTGGCAAAAAGGGTCAGGAACCACTGCATTGTAAACACATTTGTCAGAGGGGGCTCATAGTTGGCACCTAGAGAAAAATAAACTCCAAAATTAGCAATATAAGCAATATAAAAGCCCTTTTAATCAACTGTTGTGGCTAAGACTTTAATTTTTTAATGATCTGATTTTTGTCAGGATAAAAAAAACCTGCAAGAGCATGCATTGAGGCAGAGGATTCCAATACCAACAATGGATTTTGATGAGGGTGAAAAAGACAATTACAAATTCTTCAAAATCATCTAATAGTATATAATTAGCACAGTTACTGTCATGTATATGGGCACCAGCTTCAAGTGATGACTACTTTCAGGCTCATCCATTATGAACTGGAGAGAGAGAAGAGAGAGAGATACTAGTATTTACCTGTGGTTTTGTCCTGGGCAGCACTCTGAAGGTGGTCTAGGTGTTTTGAGAGCTTAGGAAAGGTCACCCTCAAAAGGTCACGGAATACCGCCATGTCAACTGACAGGGCCCTCAGATTGTGAGCATAGTAACCCTCAGGTAACACATGGTCAATCAGGTAAATCATCACCTGTAGGAATAAGTGTACCCATATAAATCTTTAGCAGTTGGAGAACTGTACCAGCATTAACTATTCCTAGTATGAATTATAGTACCAGCATGTGTTATTTACTGAGTAAACTTGAGGAATTTAACATTTTAAAAAAAATCTGCAAGATTTTCCTTGCTAATTGTAAACTTCATTTTAAAGGAGCTGCATGTAGGGCATATCTAAACTCAATTTAATAATGTGCACTGAGTCAAAATAGGCAGACGAGATCAGTATACTGACTTCAAACTGAGCTTAAAAGAACTTTATTCGGTATTAACCAATATTTGCCCCCCAAATCAAACTTTGATGGAGATATATTTAATTAAGTTCTTAAAAAAGGGATTATATATGCTGACTTCAAAGCACTGAATATTTTCATAAGTAATCTGTCACAAACATGACGTAAATTTCAGTTTTTTATGAATTTTACAGAAAAATGTATATTTCATTGATATTTTTGTAAACATGTGTGTTCAGGATCAATATTTTGATATAATGTGTAGAATGATAATATCAATGAAATATGGCATTTTCTAAACCCTTAAATTTTTAAAATTGAAATTTTGTGCACAGAAAAAGGTCAAAACATAAAAACAAAAATTGTGAATACACTGCTTTGACACTTTAATATTTTCTGTTAATTTATATTTCTCATACAATTTATTGAATTCAGCACATTTCAGGAAGTTTTCAAAATTTGACTTTTGTGGGGGCAAATATATGCAATATACCGCATATAGTTCTTTGTGATTGTACTAAGTTTCTGTGTTACCAAATGAAGAGTCGATCATTGTCTCCCTTGGATGGGGCACCAGTCTACAGTAGTTAACCACTAGCATAATAAAACTCAGTGTCCACTCACAGATAACAGGACTGAGACTATTCCAATGAAAAATGACTTGTCCATTAGGGTAATTATTTTAACTGTCCTATCAAGTACCCACAATGAATGGGATTTGAAGCAGCTATTTGAAACATCTACAAGACTATGATGACAGAACTATGAAGTACCTTCTCCAATAACACCTTAATAAATATGTATTTATGTTTTATACATAAAATAAGAAGTTCGACTCAAAGATTTAAGAACAATTTATGAGAATCTACTGTAATTATGATGTGACAGCTTTTATATTTATGAATGATCAATAAAAAATTTCATAGAATGAAGTGGACCTAGGCAAACCACCAGATTTCACAGGGGGAGAGGGGGGAAGTTTGCCATAATTGTTTCTTCCAATATCATGTCTTTAATATAAGTGTTTCCTAGTACATTACAAATTATTATATTGTATATTTTACATTGTAAATTATGAAATGTCATCAGGTCTTAGAAAAAAGGGATGAAAAAATATTTATTAATCCTTATCTAGAATGTAAATATGAGAATTCTATAATAAACTTATTTATTCTATGGCAACACGACACTGACCAGTTAGTAGATAGCTGGCAGAAAAACAAAGCTGTTACTTTGAAATTCATAGCATGTCAGGCGATTGACCCAAAAGAATCCCTCAGAGTTCTCCTGGCAGTCCAGAGTTTTATGTCAATCAGACATGCAGACTTGAGAACATTAAATTGATTTACCAGGAAACCTACTCATCAATATAGCACTAGTCTTGTATTGTCAAAGGAACTGACATACCACGCAGGAGTGGAATATTGTTGTTGACCAAACATAAACAATTACATAGATATTGTAAATCACGGTCTACAATTAATGAGCATTTATGCTTTGCAGAACCTGATAAAAAAACTTGTTTAGTACAAACACGGATATGGCGAATTCAAGGATAAAGCGAAGTTATCTTGGATCCCCAGCAACATTTATTTCACGAATTCCTTATACTAACATAACAAATTACGGATACAGCAAAGTAATTTCATACATCCCAGTGATTTCATTATAACCAATGTTATAACCGGGTTTTAGTGTACTAGCTTATTTAATGGAATTTTTTTTTTTTTTTGAAAATTTATATTTTAATGTGATGTCAAATGCCTTTGAAAAAAATTTAATATCTATTCCCTCCAATGAACATTGAGGCATCTCCATATGAGGGAAAAATTCTCAAGAGGGGGTGTTAAACGACAAAACAATCAATAAATCCAATGAACATTGATATAAATTCTCATTTAAGTATAATGTTTATGTCTTAACCTCAATATTAGTCACCAACGAAAAAATAAAAATGTCTATATATTTCACTGAATTCTTCAAGATATTTTTTCCCTGAACTTGAATATCTACTTAAATTAAACATGTGATCATATGCATGATTCAACTTAATAACAGGTGAAAAGCATATTGAATCAAGAAATTGTGAAAAAATGTCAGCTGCAATAGGAATGGTTTAGACGTACTTTTAAAATGTTTCTTTATATTAGACCTCGTCCATTTTATGAATATAGGTGTAAAATCACTTGTGAATAAATGTTTATATGTATATAGTAACAGATTCTGAGATACACTGAGTTAACACTGGTTTTAACAGACAACAATAAAAGTAAAAAAAAAAAAAAATTAAAAATGCATTACATCAAACTTAAAACTATTGTTTAGTTATCATTTTAATCAGTCTTCAAACTGGGAAAATGACAGAAATCCATGTAACTTAAAAAAATTAAAAATGTTTAGACATGAAAAAAATATCAACCATAATTATACATAAAAGCATTTACTTGTTCATACAATTCCCTGATGAGAAATTAAGTTTCTTTGATAAGAGAAATATCAATAAAGTATTGCCACACAATGAATGTATAAACATTCTTTATCAATGCTCAACTAATTCTATAAGTTACACATCAATAGTTGATGATGTAGCTAGCAGCGAATAATTGTGCACAGATATATTGACTTCATTTCTATCATTTTAATACACTTGTTCATGATGTACCATATAAAGTAAAAAAAAATGTTTTAGAAAAATAAAATTGTGTGTGGGTGAGGGGGGGGGGGGTCGATATTGAAAGTTACTCATTAAGTGAAAATAAGGCTGAAAGCTTGCTTGGTAATAACAGGCAGTTTTAATAGTTTTTGTTCTTTCAAAAAAGAAAATTATTTAGTTGCCTTTTAATAATCTTTTGAAAATCAGTTGTTATATGTCTATCTGATTCCCTTATGGCATTTTACATACATTAAGTTATTCATAAATTTTATCTGACAAATTAAGCATTTTCTTGGTTGTAATTAAAATATTACTAACACATTCTGTCCAGTTTATGTTACAAGTAAGCATGTTACTGTCACATAAGCTATAGAGCTTCAGGAAAATCCAATTTCCTGCCAATCTCCCAGGAAGCCCCGCTCTATCACTGTGAGGCTCTGATGAGTTTACTTCAAGCGTGATAGAATTGTGCAACCACAGCAAAAATTGAACCACAGCCATATTCCAGGGATGGGCATTTTTACTGATTTGAACAAAAACTTAATAATTCAATCAGTTCCCTCCTTTAAAAATTTGTTTCTTGATCTGTACAATTTATGGTTAAACTTTGCAATGTTTTAGGTGATCTGCATTTCCGCCTTCTTCGTGCTAGACTTTCTGTATACTAGCTGTCAAATCCCAATCTTTTAGTTTTTAAAACATTTTTATTTTGTAAAGTAAGAAAGAGGTTAGGGAGTGGCATTGGTAGTTGAAGAAAATTCACTAGTTATAAAAGAAAACTTTGTTTATTGTTTTCATTTTTTAATTAAGAAAATGTATAATTATAAATATTTGAAAATCTGCCCCAATTCCCTATATTAATTATTTAATACTGGCATTTATGTTAAATATATATTACATTTAATAATTAACTTATTTTAAATCATAAAAACTTTCAAGTTTTTGACAATTCACAACCAGAGAGATCTATTGCCTTCAACTTCAGACTATAAATGCCAGTTATATCAGAAATCAACAGTATTAGATTCCATTAACTTTTTTTTGCTTTGACAATAACTTTGACCTTCCTTTATGTGGTATTAAATAGATATGGTATCCTTGACAACACAGATAGATCAGCTGACAGAGAGGTGTTAATATGTATTCCAACCTCCAGATTTCTCACCATTATCCCCCGTAATTTTACAGAGCTTTATAAGAGAATGTTATAAGTATTGATTTCTGTATACACTCTTAATTAATAAAGCACCACTGAACCTTACATCACAGGCTGCTCAATTAAATACCTATTTTTTTCTGTTTTCCAATATAATTATTTCACGGAAAGAATGTACTAGAGATTTTTTTTAATACTAAACAGATTAAAAACAGTCATGCAAACAAGTTTCTAATTATATATATATTTTTTATCTTCAATGAAGAGTATTTAACTTACCTAATTTATCAACTCTGTTTTAATTTTTAACTATTTTGAGCACTGGAAAAACTGTTTGTTGATAATTTCTTGCAACTATTAAATAATTATTGTAATTAAGCTACAAACACAGATATGCTGCAGATGACATTTCAACATACTATTTTCCTATCACAAGCATCGAGACATTCTAAGCTCCTCTGATACTATGCAGCTTCAAACTAAATGTCATTGGTTAATCATCACTGATAACTCTTGACCTAATGGTCTTGACTTAAACCTTGGACTTGACTTACATTTGAACTAGAAAACTGACCAGTCAGCAAGGGCCCCGCTATGGGTAGAATTATAAGGGTGCAGCTTATGGAATGATTCAAAAATATATGACAAATAAGAAACAGCAATTGTATTTACATAAGGCAGTAAAGAACAACTCAACACTGAATGTATATCTAAACAATAATGAAGCCTGCATGTGTTACATAAAATGCCAGCCTTCAATGAATGCTGCTTTATGCAAATACATATCATGAAGGCTTGACCTTAACTTCAAAACAAACAGCAGTTGCAGACTAAGGTTTTCATTAATCTTAAAGAGACAGATAAAGATAAGCCTTCTAAATTTTCTGCAGCAGACTAGATAATTAATCCCAAGGGATTAATTGTACTTCTCTCTTTTCATTTTCTTCTGAATTTTTAATAAAATTTTTTCAGTAATGATAGAATGATGTTTTTATCCTACTACCTTAAAAATTAATAATATTCTTGAATTTTTTAAATAAATAAATTTTTTTTATATATTTTCTTTAATCTATTTCTTGTTTTAAGAATTCAATGAAATCAGAACTCATTGTGTAGGGTATTTCAACAAAAAAACATTAATACTTCAATCCACTTAAGGCCAGTTTACACTTATGACACATATCTTGGATGCATTTTTAAAAGCCCCTTGTGTCAAATTAAATGGGTGTTGCATTTAACGATGGAATAGAACTTGTTCTAATTTATTGGAACTGACCAATGAAAAGAAAGGTCAGAGTTGATATTGAATCATGAGTCTTATTTTTTCCATAAAGTTTCAAAAATAGCTTCCCAAGATAGACAAAAACAGAAAATACTGATTAAAACTACAATTAGAAAAACTTATTTGATTATTATAATATAGAGGAGTTTTTGTTTTGCAATAAATATAAATTATATCTTCCAAGAATTATCATAAAGAGGAAATTAAGAACGATTTGTTCAGCTAAAATAAATCTGGAAATGAAATTTGAAGGTATTGTAGAGAACTTTCATCTTTACAAAGTATTCTAAAGATGCATGCATCAAGACACATAGTGTAAATAAGAAGATGCATGAGGCAAAATTGAAGCATGAGTTTAGATGCATGTGTCAAGATGCATAGTGTAAACCGGCCTTTAAATGGACTTAACTTCAAAACAAACTTCATTTGCAGACAGAGGTGGTAATTAATCTCAATGTGACAGATAAAGATAATGCTTTGGATTTTCTTCAGGAGGAAAGCTAATTAATCCCAAGGGACTCATTCATTGCAGTATTCGGTTTACAATGGGAACACTTTCAGAAGTTATCTCTCTTTACCAATTCATTCTTATATAAAGTTAAGGAATCTACCCCACCACCACAGCTCCAAACCAGAGGACATACAGAAACAAACTTAGCATCAAAATATGTCTTTTTGCCTACTTAACTACCATACCAAATTTGAACTTAATTGGGCTACCATAAAAAAAGTTATTAGGAAAAAACAGAAAATTTGTGGACGGAAGAATGACAGACGGACAGCTAGACAGACAGAGTGATTACTATAGGGCACCCGCAAATCCTTGCGGGGCCCTAAAAATTTAACTTGGCCAAAGCTGTTAAACCGGCTTTCATATTCTGCAGGTGTATTCCTTGTGAACTCAAGCAGGCTTCTCTCTGAGTAACAGCATTTTTTCATATATCGACCTAGGAGTTTAACTTGCAATTGAGAAACTTTAACCTTTGCCATGAGCTGTCATATGAGGGTATCAGTGTTTTCCAAACAGATCTCCTTTTAATTCTAAGTTTATCAACAGCTCTAATCTATCAAAAGATCACTGCAGACACTGGGTGACCTTCCTATCAATCATAACTCCTGTGCGACCCCTGTAGGATCGCAAATTCTTCCTTCCTGGAGCTTTATCCTGCCTATCAGTATTGGATATTTACTGTCACCAGTATAACTGTATTTCAGATGTTCAACAGGACATATATCAATTGTTACTCAGCATGAGCTTCTGCCATAAAGCCATATATGTACTAAATCTTACATTCAAATGAGGTATTATCTGAGCCTCAATTGCTCTCCATGTAAATGTCAACCTCATCAGCATTATCTTCAATTTCTTATGACGCAGAAGCCAACTTGCTAGAATTGCATGTTGAACAAGAGCCCAGAGTAAAAGACAGATCTGGTGTTAAACAAGAACAAATTAAGCAGGCTCTGATATGATTCCTAGAGCCATTAACTTTCTGTGACAAAGGACCTGAGTGTCATTAGTAAGCTAAGAGCCATTACTGTCACATTTCTCACTTCATAAGGAGACTAGAAACTCCAAGATATTGATATTAAGAATGCTTATAATGTCCTTTTTTAATTTACTTTCTCACGATTTTTATGAAGATACATATAAAGCATGATTACTAATATGATATCAAGTTTTAAACTGTATCAGATTCTTTTACTGTCAATCACAGAGCTTCAGATCTGCGGCAGTTAATTCCTTTTCTACTTTGGATGACAAAATATAAATAATCACAAAAAATAATGTCAGTTCAAAATTTTAACTTTTTGAGATCTTTAAACATTATTTACTATTTTTTCTCGACACCTTACTTATCAAGCTAGCAAACTGTTATTTAGTATACAATACATTCAAAATTTTTGTGAGCTGTGTGTGATGTTTGATTGTGATAACAAAAATACGCATATGCAATAAAAAAATGCAGAAAGATTCGTGTAATTACAGAAAGTAGTTCTAACAAAAACAAACGGCAATCCTCAGCTGACTCTGCTTCGCTCCATTCAAACCTCGGACGTGATTAGTGGAGGAATACGCATCAGATCCTTACATTTCTCCGCCGAAAACTGCCTTATCACTCATTTCATATTTTGCTCTGCATAACGTTCTTCGAAAATGTTTCTTAATTTGTACAATTCTTTATCGTAAACAGGTTTTGATTACAACCTCATGTTAATAGGCTTTGAAAGCAGATGTTCACAAGAAAAAACTGTTGAGTGTGCCACAAAATAACCTTGATTTCAAATATATGACATTTGAAAGAAATTCAAATAAGATCACAAGACTAAATCAGCAAGATGGTAGATCACCGTTGACGTCCGAGGTTATGTGGTACGAGTCATCTGAGGAACTCCGAGTGAATGAAAAGTGAAATGTAATTTTCCTTATTTTTATCTTGTTTCTCAGGGACATGAAATAAATTTGCCATGTACAAAAGAAATATGAGAGTTTCTAAGATTTGATTAGGACTAGCTAAGAATTTAGGAACGAAAAAAAACATCACTATATCAGTTAATCTGTGATATCCATGTTCTTAGTAAATGAGATTTACTGTACTCTAAAGGTGTCCTTTTATCTATATCAATAAAATGTTGAAACTTGACCCTAATCAATTATCATAAAGAGTTTTGAAAGAATGAAAAAAACCTATCATCTGTTACCATTAAAGCATCATCTTAAACATAAGCTTGACTGAGAGTTCAGAATGGACAGAAAAACAACTTGTACTGAAACTTGACAGAGAGGTTTATAGTGGACAGAACATCAACTTATACTGAAACTTGACAGACTTGACTTCAAAGTGGACAGAACTTGCTGTCTGTTACCTTTAAGGCATCGTCTTCCTTTCTGTCCATCACTTCCAGTAACATGGCCGCTATAACGTTGAAGCCCTGACAATACCCAACGCTCTTGTTCCATCTCGCGTATCCCAGCAGCACCCTCTTCAGTACCGATCGGTCTTCATCATTTTCCTGTCCACTAAATCCACTACATCCTGTTCTGTGCAAGTCCTGAAATAAAACAGATCATCATGTTTTAGAATTGATTCTTCTATGATTTCCTCTGTTTGTGGTTAATTCTACTGTAACAGATGTATTTTTTAATAACTTATCATAAGCAACTTTGAAGTTCACATATTAATGCAATGCAGTTGTGGTGAAACAATAAAAAAATCTGGGAATATCCTGATAAATAATATTAACTTTAAAAATTATATCATTAAATTATAAGATGACACAAAGATTGTTTTGTATAATTGGTAAACTGCCATAAGGATCATGTATCAGTATCATACTCATGCAACATAAAAAAAAATCAATGAAATAATATCCCAGGCCATATTACTGACTCTTATCCAATGTAAATTTTTGTGCAGCACTATGATCTGAGCTAATTTCCCAATACTGTACTCTATGATTAGAATACAGCTGTATGTGAAATGTCATTTTTAAAATGAATTTTTATCAATGAAAAATTTTAGGTGCAAATACATGTATCAATGTTATCATTAATATTAAATTGCTTGGACTTGTAACAAATTATTATGTTTGGCATGAACTGCTGAGCATTCTTGAAGTGATAAATATTTGTCAGAATCTACTACATGTAGCTGCTACCATATTTGGCAATTTTACACCTTCCATATATAAAACAGTTGACCACATTAGATGTACTTTACCTTGACGATTTGAATCCCAAGGGAGTCGTCATCTGGATTACTGCGGTCATTAAACGCAAATCGGAGAGTCTTCGTCCAATCAATGCTCTGCTCCCTTATGTAATTATCAGCCAGGCTCAGCCAAACCTAAAATACAAACTCAATATAGATAAAAACAATGAAAACATTACGAGATTCTGTAACTATCACAGGCAGGGACTTCTGAAGACTTCCATTTCAATTTTTCATGATAAACAGACAATTATATCATCATAATGGGTCTCCATTGATCTTCTATGTATAATCAATGTGCAAATTTGTCTGATTTAAGAACTAATAAAATTTGTTTGTCTTGTAACCTAACATAATCGTCATTCCATGAGGCTGTCTAAAGTTAATTCTATGTTTAATAATGTCACCTGCCTGAATAGATTTTGGAGAAATTGGCATGCTTAAAACTAGAAAACTGACCAGTCAGCAAGGGCCCCGCCATGGGGTAGAATTATAAGGGTGCAGCTTACAGAATGATTAAAAAATGTACGAAGAATAAGCAACAGGAACTGTATTCTTAAAATTTCAAGATAATTCATAAATATTCAAAAACCTGTAAATAATATATATACCCTTGTATTTACATTAGGCAGTAAAGAAAAACTTAATATTGGATTTATATTTAAACAATAATGAAGCTTATGTTATACAAGAGGCCCACGGGCCTTATAGGTCACCTGAGTATTGTGTTACAACTTTCAAACAATCAAATTTGGTTCGTGTTTTAAACCAGAAGCCATGAAATTCACAATCCACAATTTTGAAAGAGGCACCATTGCTTTTCATAATTATTAACTTAGCATCCTTACTCTATTTACTTAATACCCAGAGGTAAATAAGTGTAACAAAGAGAAAATGCACTTCCACTTTATACACAGTTGTGCACCTTACCCCAAAGGAACCACTGACCCAGGGGCCACATATTTCAAAATTTTGAAAATTTCATCATAAAATGGTTGATGAATACCAAAGAGCTGATTTCAAAGCATTGATTTATTTTCAGACTATGTAACACCCCCCCCCCCGACCCAGGGTGCATAAAAACTACTTTGCTAGATGCATCTTTCCTCATCATAAATATATATACTTGGATCATTGGAATAAAGTCCAGAAGCAAAGGAAAATATTTTCAAAGAATTAATGTATTGTTACTATATATAATCAATAGGGCCCCACCCTAACACCAGAACCCCTGACCCTGGGGCCATAAAATTCACAATTTTGGAAGAGGTACTCTTGCTTATCATAACTATGTACTTAGTTAGTTTATTTAATACCCAGAAGCAGAGAAGATTTTCAGAGAATTCATGCATTTTCACTATATAATCAATAGAGCCCCCCTCCCCTAACACCAGAACCCCTGACCCTGGGGACATTAAATTCACAATTTTGGAAGAGGCACTCTTGCTCATCATAACTATGTGCTTAGTTAGTTTATTTAATACCCAGAAGCAGAGAAGAAGATTTTCAGAGAATTAATGCATTTTCACTATAAAATCCATAGAGCCCCGCCCTAACACCAGAACCCCTGACCCTGGGGCCATAAAATTCACAAATTTGGAAGAGGCACTCTTGCTCATCATAACTATGTACTTAGTTAGTTTATTTAATACCCAGGAGCAGAGAAGAAGATTTTCAAAGAATAAATGCATTTTCACTATATAATCAATACAGCCCCGCCCTAACACCAGAACCCCTGACCCTGGGGGCCATAAAATTCACAATTTTGGAAGAGGCACTCTTACTCATCATAATTATGTGCTTAGTTAGTTTATTTAATACACAGAAGCAGAGGAGAAGATTTTCAAAGACTAAATGTATTTCACTATATAATCAATAGAGCCCCACCCTAACACCACAACCCCTGACCCTGGGGCCATAAAATTCACAAATCTGGAAGAGGCACTCTTGCTCATCATAGCTATGTACTTAGTTAGTTTATTTAATATCCAGGAGCAGAGAAGAAGATTTTCAAAGAAATCATGCATTTTCACTATATAATCTATATAGCCCCACCCTAGCACTAGAACCCCTGACCCTGGGGCCATGAATTTCACAATTTTGGTAGAGGACTCAATGCTCATTACATTCATGCCAACAGTTTTCCTGATTGATGTCCAGGGGTAAAGAAGAAGATTTTTAAAGATTGCAATAATTTTAGTGGTTTTGGCCCCACCCCTCAGGCCCCAGGGGGGCGGGGACCATGAAATTCACAATTTTTGTTTCCCTTCACCCATAGATGCTTTATACCAAATTTGGTTGAAATTGGTTCAGTGGTTTCAGAGAAGAAGCTGAAAATGTTCAAATGTTAACACACGACACACGACGCACGACGACGGACGAAAACGGATAGCAATAGGTCACCTGAGTTACTCAGGTGACCTAATAAAATGCCAGCTTCCAATGAATGCAAATATCATGAAGACTTGAACTTAACTTCAAAACAAACAGCATTTGCAGACAAAGGTTTTCATTAATCTTAAAGTGACAGATAAAGATAAGCCTACTAAATTTTCTGCAGCAGGCTAGATAATTAATCCCAAGGGATTAATGGTACCTCTCTCATCCTTTTCTTCTAAAGTTACTATAACATGTATAAGAACTTCTTCAATATTTATAATGATAGAATGGGGTTTTTATACAACTACCTTTAAAATTAATGATATTCTTGAATTTACATAAAGGGGGAAAAAAGTAAAAATAAAAAATATATCTTCTTTAATCTATTTCTTGTTTTTAGAATTCAATGAAATCATATCTATTTTAACAAAAATAAAGTATGAACATTTATATTTAAATCCACATTTCTGAGTGTTCATAGCATTCCAAATTGACTTAACTTCAAAACATACTTCACTTGCAGACAGAGGTGGTAATTCATCTCAATTTGACAGATAAAGATAATGCTTTGGATTTTCTTCAGAAGGAAAGCTAATTAATCTCAAGGGAATCATAGCAGCATTCAGTTTACAATAAGAACATCTTAGCAGTTATCTCTCTTTGCCAATGCATTCTTATATAAAGTTAAGGAATCTACCCCACCACCCAGCTCCAAACTAGGGGACATACAGAAACAAACTTAGCATCAAAATATGTCTTTCTGCCTATTGAACTACCATACCAAATTTGATCTTAATTGGGCAACCATAAAAAAAGTTATTAGGAAAAAATAGAAAATTTGTGGACGGAAGAGTGACAGACGGACAGACAGACAGACAGACGGACGGACAGACAGAGTGATTACTATAGGGCACCCGCAAATCCTTGCGGGGCCCTAAAAACACAAATTGATATTTTTAAACTTTATATTTCTGCAGTTTTCTTTGATTTTTAGCAACTGAAAACAGTATTTCACAGGAATAGATAATATTTGGGTCTTGGATGTGGTTTGTTTGAGGTGTGTCTCTAATTTATACTGAAAAGTTGAATACAAATTCATCACAATACTATTAGAAAACTTGATGCTCAGATATTTATGTATTTGTAAATGAGTGAATATTCATTTGTTATAAGTTTTTGTTTGTTTGATTTTATTCTTCATCCCTCTTAGGTTTTGAGATTTAAGGTGACATTAAATGAAGAATTAATTTCAGCCAGCCTAATCTTTAACAAGTTTGATTTTTAAACAGTCCATTTGTCAATTCTTTCTATGCCCAAGAAATGACAAAATGCTAAAAAAAAATGCAAACAAAAATATCATCCATTTGTGAAGTGTGATAACAGTCAATTAAAGATGCCTGGTAGGAAGATTCAGAATTGCTAACACTATGTCAAGCTAGTAATGAATGTGCATTAAAGTACATCTATAGATCTAGAAGGTCATATTTTTCTGCAGACAGGAAAAATCCATTATAATGCAATATCTTGACATTTGTACGAAGAACAGATATCCTGCCTCAGACCCAATATAGTTCATGTTGCCAGATTTTGCATAGAATGATTACTAAAATTAATCTTAAGGACAAATGATGCATACAAAAAAATGGATGCCTGGATTGGTATATATTTTTGAGTCTTTAATTTTTGTTGCAAATGATGCAAATAATAAATTTCTAAAATATTAAGAATTTGTAACCCTGTAACGATGTTAAAAATTTTACCTTTCTACAACCATTGTTATTTAATCTAATGTGAAATCTTTTTTCACTTTAAATCAAATTATAGTAAAACTGTATAATTTTTTTTTAATCATTTTAATCATATATAAACATAAGCCAAATTGTTATTTTCAATTTTTGGGGGAAATATTTCCACATGGGGTATGTACTTTAAACTTAAGTTTTTTCTTGTTAAGGCGCGTACAAACCTTTTTTTACACCTGGAGTATGTACATTTCTTGTTAAGGCACGTACAAACCTTTTTCCTGAAGCTGTCAGGTATCCCATGAGGCAGTCTGGCCACGGCCCTCATAGCGTCCTTCCATTGGTCAAAGGCACTGGCTCCGGGCAGGGGCTCCAAACTAAATCGGATCCTGGTGTCGATTCCTAAAATAAACGGAAATAAATGTATGATATCCATTATTTACACTTTGTACCTAAAAATACCACTGCAGAATGAAGAATCCTAAGTTGAAACTTAATTTGCATAGTGTGTAATTCTGAAACATCAAATACATATACCTCAGTTGGTTGTTACGTTTTTATAACTAACAATATGGATTTGTAATTGAGTTCTCCACAACGTAATTACTTAATTATTAATATAAATCAGTTATTCTTTAATATGGGGTTTACTGGTAAAAAAGTGGTTGTGGAAACTTGATTTTGTAGATGAATAGCAATAGGGCTGACTTGTTGTATGTTTGAAATTTTGCATTTTGTGAAGGACATAAATTGTGCCACTGGGTCTCTTCACACAAAAACAAAGGAAATTACAGTAATGTAAAAAAAAAATATTGATTTCATAGTATTTGTTAATTTGAAGATTTCTAAAAATTAGCAATTCCTGATAAGTAAGGAGAGCCCAAGAAAATGCCCAACTTTTTTTTACTTGTTTTGGGGAAAGGGGGGGGGGTGGTTGTTAAGTAATGATAGACAATGTTTGTTAAAAATATCTTGTTCTTATACACTCTGTATATTTACCATTTGTTCTCATGTTTGAACTTTCTAATTCCTGCATAAATCATTCTGAATTGGGGAATACTTTTCACTTTGTTTTGGATTTTTCCAATTATAAATGTTTATTTGAATAAACAAAATACTCTGAATGATATTAATTAATATTAAATTAACAATGGAAAATATATTTACATCTAAATCTGCTTGATAAGAACATATACTAAAAACTTGCTTACTATGGTTATTAGCATCTCAAAATGCAACTCTTATTATCTTGCTCATCAGGCAAAAATATCCAATTAGGAATTTCAAAAATAAATCAATGTAAATCACTGGCAGTGTATTGATAAATTCTTACAGAGGATGATGACAAAATTAACCCAACTGAAATCTTCTACGTCAATAAACCTCAACTCCGCAAAGGTACATAAATAGATTTATTATAAATACACCCCCTCAGAAATTGACAAGAACAATGCCATTATTAGCTTAATTTCACTTGCTGATAAAATTCTCTGATCTCCCAGGAAACTAAACCCCAGAGAATTAATACAGGCCAAATGGGACTCTTAAAATAGCTCCTTGTGACAGGGCATGTACAATAAAATACCATTAGCCAACACAAAAAATTCTTCTATTCCATTCATGATGGTAAAAAAAAAATTACAAGAAAAAAAAAATTGGTAGTATTGATCAAGGTTGATAGGGCAATTTACATTAATGGGGAAAAATTAATAATAATATAACACATTAGTAGCTTAAATTTGAAAATATGCCACACAGTATTTAAAACTTACTTCTAAACTACATACGTATCTACTGATTTATCCAAGTAAGCGTTTTCGTCTGATCAGAACACGTGTTGGGGGGGGGGGGGGGTTACGTTCTCTGCTTTAACTTATTCGTAATTATTGTTATTGAAAGTATTGATATTTTTTATTAGACCGCGATTTTTTCTGTTCAAATTCTCATTCAGAAAGAATGAAACACGTGAAGACTCGTAGCCCATATACTCACAAATGTAAATATACCAACAACTACGTACCTTCATTCACGGTTTTTGTTCTCTTTGGTGAAAATGACAACTGTCCAATGCTATTTAAAAATCCAAACATCGTTTTAAAAATTTTTCTTTAAAATTGACATTAATTCATTGCTGTTGTCTTTGAATTAACACACACGGGTACAGCAGGTGTAATTCGTGATACTCAGCTTAGATAACTATGCTGTCATAACTCGCGATCCCTAGGGACTATCATAGATTTAATCTATCCACTGTCCAAAAAATCGATAGTTTTGAGGTGTATATGTCATCAACGTTATTATGGAATTCAAACAAAGTAACTTGCGATGTCAAGAACATATCAGAAATAATTCGGCTAAATCCATAGCGGTTTTTCAGAGCAAATCTCATATAAATATATCTGTAATTTTAGTTAAAACTTTTATAACACCGAATATTCATGAAATAACTGTCTCCATTTCAGGGTTTTTACCGCCTTCAGTCATTAAAAAAAATCACACATCGGAATGATCGCTGAGTCTAAATGCTAATGTCTCTATCTCTCTGGGAACATATTCGTCCCACTCAAAAGCGGACAGCCTCCTCTGGAAACATCGATTCTACTCTCTCCGTTTTATCTTGGTCTCATCTAAGATAATATGGAAAGAAAGTCCAACGTTCCTTCTATTTACAACACCGCTCTATCAATAGCTGTCTCTAAATCATTCACAAAACTAGTAATCAATTCTCCAAAGGACTCAAAGACAACGAGTTCGCTCTTTAATAACTATTCTCAAAGACGATCCATTTTTTGTGCGCTTAAGTAAATTTCCCTTCCATTACAGATGAAGAAAATAATAAAACCAGATAGAGTAACAACAGAGTGATCAATATTGGTATCTAAAGGTCAAAACAAGGGTCCAATATCGATATTTCTCTCCCAAGATTAAGTATAGCGTGAATATGTACAGTAATGGAATACAGACACACCCTGAAGTTATTTCCAATCAAAGCACCAAGAAATCAAATTTAACAAAAAGAATCGAACATTTAGTAAGTTTGGCTACAGAAGGAGCGTTACCCCGGCGGTTATTATCACCTTCGGAGAATTTCCAATAATGACGTAGGTTAGACTTTTGTTCGACTCTTTCGATAACCGTTTACGATGGTGAAGGTTTATAGTTTTCACTGCCCCTACCTTAGATAAACACCCACGTTTATTAATACTGTTTGTTTGTCGAGTACTCTTTGATGACAGTTGTTCCGACAAACGGAAGGAAAAGACAAAAGTAAACGACTTGGAGCACTTGCTAGAATTCTCAGTATACTGTAAAAGCTTCTGTTTTCTATACGAAATGGACGAAAATAAACGGTAAAAACGAACATAACAACGTCAATGAAAATTGGAATGGAGACATCACAATACCGATATTGTTTTTTTAAGAGCAGGATCATCTGTGAGTAGTTATTTTTATTTCTTGTTCAGAGACATAAAACATGGTCAGATTATAATCTGTAGCAGAATATTTTTAGGCAACCTTTAAAAAGATCTTACTGAGCGACATTTTTGTATAAAATGCGAAATAAGATAGGCAGAATTATTACTAATTAGCATACTAGACAGCTGATACATTTTTATGCTTTATTTCCATGTTTTCATGGAAATAAATGGCCTGTATTTTGCATTTTCTATAAACTTTGCCCCCAAACTGGAAGCTACATAAGGCCTAAAAAAAAATATGTTTGTGTCCGCTTTCCCGACCGACCCTAATTTATAGTGCCGACCCTAAAAATTTTTTTAATGCTTTTGTCCCATGTAGTGCAAGATTTCACCCAGGGAATTAAGTCTAAAGAAAGATTTTCAAGCATGTATATTGCATTTTTTAAGTCACAGAAATGCTTGAAAACACCATTTCTTTTGTCATTAATGTTACTTCTATACACGTTTTGATTAAAGAAGTAAAAATAATTTTCAAAAAAAAAAAATTTGCTTACCGACCTATCCTATATTTTTTCAGCCTGAAAGCGGAAACAAACATACTTTTTTTCTAGGCCTAAGCTGAAAATTTTGGGGTCCAATTTCATTAAGCTTATTTCGCTGAATCTCCTTTACATTCATGTCATGATGCAAATAGTTTTTCTCTTATTATGGAAAAGTGCAAGGGTAAGTAAACTCAGGACTCTCAAAGTCTTTCTTTTTCTTCTTTCAAACAAGTTCACTCTGTTTGCAGAATTAAAATTTGGGGGGGTTGCTATGAAGTTTGGCCCTTTTACCTCAGGCCATCTGAATGTAAGGTTCAATCCTTGCACCTTAGGCCCTTTGAGTGTAGGGTTTGTATCTTAAGCCCCATGGGTGTGAGGTTTAACCCTTTTACCTCAAGTCCTGTGGGTATAAGGTTTGCTCCCCAGTGCCACTGGCCTTATGGGTATAGGTTCTGGCCTTATCGGATATCCTATACCTCTGGCCTTATGGGTCTTAAGTTTGACCCCTGTACCTCTGGCCCTATGGGTATAAGGTTTGAGCCCTGTAGCTCTGGCCCTATGGGTATAAGGTTTCACTCCTATACCTCTGGCCTTATGGGTATTAGGTCATTGACTCCTGTATTTCTGGCCTTGTGGGTATAAGGTTTGACCCCTGTACCTCTAGTCTTCCGGGTATAAGGTTTGACCCCTGTACCTCTGGCCTTATGGGTATAAAGTTTGACCCATTTCTCTGGTCTTATGAGTATAAGGTTTGTCCCCTGTACCTCTGGCCTTATGGGTATAAGGTTTGACCCCTGTACCTCTGGCCTTATGGGTATAAAGTTTGAACCCTGTACCTCTAGTCCTATGGGTATTTGGTTTGACCCCTGTACCTCTGACCTTATGGGTATATGGTTTGACCCCTGTACCTCTGACCTTATGGTATATGGTTTGATCCCTGTACCTCTGGCATAGTGGGTATAAGGTTTGACCCTTGTACCTCTAGCTTTATGGGTTTAAGGTTTGACCCCTGTACCTCTGGCCTTATGGGTATAAAGTTTGGCCCATTGCTCTGGTCTTATGGGTAAAAGCTTTATCCCCTGTACCTCTGGCCTTACGGGTATAAGGTTTGACCCCTGTACCTCTGACCTTATGGGTATAAGGTTTGACCCCTGTATCTCTGGCCTTATGGGTATAAGGTTTGACCCCTGTATCTCTGACCTTATGGGTATATGGTTTGACCCCTGTATCTCTAGTCTTATGTGTATAAGGTTTGACCCCTGTAAATCTGGCCTTATGGGTTTAAGATTTGACCCCTGTACTTCTGGCTTTATGGGTATAAAGTTTTACCCCTGTACCTCTGGCCTTATGGGTATAAAGCTCTGTCTTATGTGTATAAGGTTTGACCCCTGTACCTCTGGCATAGTTGGTATAAGGTTTGACCCTTGTACGTCTAGTCTTATGGGTTTAAGGTTTGACCTTTGTACCTCTGGCCTTATTGGTATAAAGTTTGACCCATTTCTCTAGTCTTATGGGTATAACGTTTGTCCACTGTACCTTTTGTCTTATGGGTATAAGATTTGACCCCTGTACCTCTAGCCTTATGGGTATAAGGTTCAAACTCTGTAGCTCTGGCCCTATGGGTACAAGGTTTGACCCCTGTACCCTTTGTGTTATGGTTATAGGTTTGACCCCTGTACCTCTGGCTTTATGGGTATAAGGTTTGGCCCCTGTACCTCTGGCTTTATGGGTATAAAGTTTTACCCCTGTACCTCTGGCCTTATGGGTATAAATTTTGACCCCTATACCTCTAGTCTTATGAGTATAAGGCTTGACCCCTGTACCTCTGGCATAGTTGGTATAAGGTTTGACCCTTGTACATCTAGTCTTATGGGTTTAAGGTTTGACCTTTGTACCTCTGGCCTTATTGGTATAAAGTTTGACCCATTTCTCTAGTCTTATGGGTATAACGTTTGTCCCCTGTACCTCTAGCCTTATGGGTATAAGGTTTGAACCCTGTACCTCTGGCCCTATGGGTACAAGGTTTGACCCCTGTACCTCTGGCCTTATGGGTATAAGGTTTGACCCCTGTACATCTGGCTTTGTGGGTATAGGGTTTGACCCCTGTACCTCTGGCCTTATGGGTATAAGGTTTGAACCCCTGTACCTTTTGCCTTGTGGGTATAAGATTTTACCCTTGTACATCTAGTCTTATGGGTATAACGTTTGTCCCCTGTACCTTTTGTCTTATGGGTATAAGATTTGACCCCTGTACCTCTAGCCTTATGGGTATAAGGTTCAAACTCTGTAGCTCTGGCCCTATGGGTACAAGGTTTGACCCCTGTTCCCTTTGTGTTATGGTTATAGGGTTTGACCTCTGTACCTCTGGCTTTATAGGTATAAGGTTTGGCCCCCTGTACCTCTGGCTTTATGGGTATAAAGTTTTACCCCTGTACCTCTGGCCTTATGGGTATAAATTTTGACCCCTATACCTCTAGTCTTATGAGTATAAGATTTGACCCCTGTACCTCTGGCATAGTTGGTATAAGGTTTGACCCTTGTACGTCTAGTCTTATGGGTTTAAGGTTTGACCTTTGTACCTCTGGCCTTATTGGTATAAAGTTTGACCCATTTCTCTAGTCTTATGGGTATAACGTTTGTCCCCTGTACCTTTTGTCTTATGGGTATAAGATTTGACCCCTGTACCTCTAGCCTTATGGGTATAAGGTTCAAACTCTGTAGCTCTGGTCCTATGGGTACAAGGTTTGACCCCTGTACCCTTTGTGTTATGGTTATAGGGTTTGACCCCTGTACCCTTTGTGTTATGGTTATAGGGTTTGACCCCTGTACCCTTTGTGTTATCGTTATAGGGTTTGACCCCTGTACCTCTGGCTTTATGGGTATAAGGTTTGGCCCCTGTACCTCTAGCCTTATGGGTATAAGGTTTGAACCCTGTACCTCTGGCCCTATGGATACAAGGTTTGACCCCTGTACCTCTGGCCTTATGGGTATAAGGTTTGACCCCTGTACATCTGGCTTTGTGGGTATAGGGTTTGACCCCTGTACCTCTGGCCTTATGGGTATAAGGTTTGAACCCCTGTACCTTTTGCCTTGTTGTTATGAGATTTTACCCTTTTACATCTAGTCTTATGGGTATAGGGTTTGACCCTTGTAACTGTAGTCTTATGGGTATAAAGTTTGAACCCTGTACTTCTGGCCTTATGGGAATAAGGTTTGACCCCTGTACCTTTTGCCTAGTGGGTATAAGTTTTACCCTTGTACCTCTAGTCTTATGGGTATAAGGTTTGACCCTTGTAGCTCTGGCTCCAAGGGTATAAGGATTGACTCCTGTACCTCTAGTCTTATGGGTATAAGGTTTGACCCCTGTCCCTCTAGTCTTATGAGTATAAGGTTTGACCCCTGTATCTCTAGCTTTAAGGGTATAAGGATTGACTCCTGTACCTCTTGCCTTATGGGTATAAAGTTTGACCCCTGTACCTCTGGCCTTATAGGTATAAGTTTTGACCCCTGTACCTCTGGCTTTATAGGTATAAAGTTTGACCCCTGTACCTCTAGTCTTAAAGGTATAAGGTTTGACCCTTGTCCCTCTAGTCTTATGGGTATAAGGTTTGACCCCTGTACCTCTGGCCTTATGGGTAATAGGTATAAAGTTTGAACCCCTGTACCTCTGGCCTTATGGGTATAAGGTTTGACCCCTGTACCTCTGGCCTTGTGTGTAATAGGTATAAGGTTTGAACCCCTGTACCTCTGGCCCTATGGGTGTAAGGTTTGACCACTGTATCCCTTTTCTTATGGGTAAAGTTTTGTTCTACTACCTCACACCCTGTGGTTTTAATATTTGACCCTTGTAGCTCATTGACAAGCTCTGTTGGTGTCAAGTTTGACCCTTGTACCTTAAGACCTACTGGTGCAATGTTTGAAACTTGTACCTTAGTCCCTATAGGTATAAGGCCTTTTGTGTGTTGAAACTGATACTCCTGTACCTGTCCTATGAGTGTAAAGTTTGACCCTTATACATTTGGTCTGATTGGTGTAAAGTTTGACCCTTGTACCTAAAGCTATGGATTTGACCCCTATACCTCTAGTCTTATGAGTATAAGATTTGACCCCTGTACCTCTGGCATAGTTGGTATAAGGTTTGACCCTTGTACCTCTGGCCTTATGGGTATAAGGGTTTGACCACTGGTACATAAAGTTTGACCCATTTCTCTTATGGGTATAAAGTTTGACCCTTGTACATTTTGTCTTATGGGTATAAGGTTTGAACTAGCCTTATGGGTATACAAACTCTGGCCTTATGGGTACAAGGTTTGACCCCTGTACCCTTTTGCCTATGTGTACCCTTTGTGTTATGGTTAAGGTTTAACCCTTGTACCCTTGGCTTTATGGATATAAGGTTTGACCACTGTACCTCTAGCCTTATGGGTATAAGGTTTGAACCCTGTACCTTTTGCCTTGTGGGTATACTATAAGGTTTAACCCCTGTACCTTTTGCCTTGGCTTTATGGGTATAAAGTTTAAATCCCTGTACCTCTGGCCTTATGGGTATAAGGTTTGACCACTGTACCTACCCTTGTACCCCTATGGGTATAAGGTTTGACCCTTGTACCTTAGTCTTATGGGTATAAGGTTTGACCCCTGTACCTCTGGCCCTATGGGTGTAAAGTTTGACCACTGTACCTCCCTTGTCTTATGGGTAAAGTTTGTATCCTACTATCTAAACCCTGTGGCTTAAATATTTGACCCTTGTATCTAAAGCTCTGGTTGGTGTTAAGTTTGACCCTTGCACCTTGTGTGTAATAGGCATAAGACCTACCTACTTATGGGTGTAAGGTTTGCAATGTTTGAAACTTACCTCACACCCTGTGGTTTTAATACCTCAGTACCTAAGACCTACTGGTGCAATGTTTGAAACTTGTACCTTAGTCCCTATAGAAGTAACGTTTGATTCTGGTTTCTCAGGCCTTTTGTGTGTTGAAACTGATACTCCTTAAGGCTTTGGTGAAAGGTTTGATCATTGTACCCCATGTCCTATGAGTGTAAAGTTTGACCCTTATACATTTGGTCTGATTGGTGTAAAGTTTGACCCTTGTACCTAAAGCTATGGATGTATACTTTGGTCCTTGTACCTTAGGCCCTATGAGCGTAAAGTTTGACTCATGTTTTGTAGGCCCAGAAAGTATGGTGGAATGTTTAACCTCAGGGTCTAATGGGTGAAATGTTTGATCATTTTACCTTAGGGCCTATGGTTATAAGGTTTGAATCGTGTGTCTCAGGCCATATGGTTTAAGGACCAGAAAAAGACCCAAAAAAATTATTTATAATCTCTTTTATAAAATATATAGATTTGGTAACATTTGTTCTCAGCTGTTTTATGCCACATTATATTATAATCAGACTTAAACTGTAACATTTTGAGAGTATAACAGAAATTTCTATTTTTAGTAACCAAAGCAAAAATGTTCATCAAAGTCAAAAACTGATACACAAAATTGTGTATCTTAGTGTAGTCTACTTGTGTGCCAAGTTATATTGAAATCAGACCAAAACTGTAGGAGGAATAGCATTTTGAAAGAATTTCACAGAAATTTCTATTTTTAGTAACAAGCAACAGCATCGAAATCAAAAACCGTTAAACAGAATTATGTTTTATATAGTCTACTTGTGTGTCAAGTTATATTGAAATCAAGAAATATGAGAAGCATTTTAAAGAATTTCACAGAAATTTCTATTTTTAATAACCACGGCAACACCGTTCATCAAAATCAAAACCGATACACAGAATTATGTATCTTAGTGTAGTCTACTTGTATGCCAAGTTATATTGAAATCAGACCAAAACTGTAGGAGGAGTAGCATTTTGAAAGAATTTCACAGAAATTTCTATTTTTAGTAATCACGGCAACACCGTTCATCGAAATCAAAAACAGATATACAGTATTATGTATCTTAGTGTAGTCTACTTGTATGCCAAGTTATATTGAAATCAGACCAAATCTGTAGGAGGAGTAGCATTTTGAAAGAATTTCACAGAAATTTCTATTTTTAGTAACCACGGCAACACCGTTCATCGAAATCAAAAACCGATATACAGTATTATGTATCTTAAAGTTGTCTACTTGTATGCCAAGTTATATTGAAATCAGACCAAAACTGTAGGAGGAGTAGCATTTTGAAAGAATTTCACAGAAAATTTTTAGTAACCACGGCAACACCGTTCATCGAAATCAAAAACAGATAAACAGAACTATGTATCTTAGTGTAGTCTACTTGTGTGTCAAGTTATATTGAAATCAGACCGAAACTGTAGGAGGAGTAGCATTTTGAAAGAATTTCACAGAAATTTCTATTTTTAGTAACCACGGCAACACCATTCATCGAAATCAAAAACCGATATACAGAATTATGTATCTTAGTGTAGTCTACTTGTATGGCAAGTTATATTGAAATACCAAAATTGTTAGCATTTTGAAAAATTGTTTACAGACAGACAGACAGACAGACGGACGGACGAATTTACATCGCATACAATTTATATATTAATTTATAATCTCTTTTATACATAGATTTGGTAACATTTGGCTCAGTTGTTTTAGAGAATTTCTAGGACTTAAGTAACAGATGTATATTTCTATCTAATATTATGACACATACAGGCTCTGTAATATTCTGTAATGAGCTCTGGTTAGTTTCTGCTATGAAGCATTATTGTAGTTTTGTTGAATGTTTTGTGATCAAGAAATATGAGACTTTATACATACATGTATACTGCTGATTTTATTATGCATATACTCAACAGTATAGAATTAGCCAATAGGGCCTGAGGTACCGTATATCCATTTTTTTTTGCGATGATCTATTTTTTGCGACCATTTTTAATTCGCAAATTTTAAAACACGTAGAAATTATGTCAGCTCTAATGTGACATAAAACATTACCATTTTAAACTTTAAAAAAATGTTTAATCGTAAAAAATATCTTTCACAAAATAAAAACTGTACTAATCTACCCCTTTTTCACAAAATTTCCAACACACGAAAAAAAGAAAACAGATATATGGTATAAGGGCCTATATCAATGTGATTTTATTAATCTGAATCTTTTATATTTTAGAACACAACTTCTAGATGAGGGCAGAATCACATTAATTTAGTTACTGTAGTATCTCTTTAACAATAAATGTACAAATATTTTTTTACTTTTTTATCAGGCTGATGAAAGGAATTTCATCAAACAATTTATATATTTTTTAATCTTAATCATTAAATTTTATAAGAAAGCATAAAGCTTGAGAAAATACAGTAAAATTTTTAAAAATTTAATCTGATTAGTAGTACAGCATGCTAAATTACACAGTGATCATGCTCCAAATATCCACTGGAAATCAGTGCCACGAACTTGAGCTAAAATCAATTTTAAGCACAGAAAGGAGCACTTAAATAGAAATTCCAAGACCTAAAATTCCTGACAGTTTCCTGCCTCATGAAAAAAAGGAAGTTTGGTAATAAATCTAATTACTCAGTGCAACGAATAAATAAATTATATATTATAAGGTGTCTTATCGTGATAGATAAAATTCACATTTCTTTTTGCTTTTTTTTAAAAGAAATTACACTTACATTTTAAGCAATTCATTTAAAAGCTGCTTTAGTACATATCATAAAATATTTTTGATCATTGAATACAATTCACTATAAAAACTTCATGAAATCTATTGAAATTTTACGGGGCAACAATTGTTTTCATTTAATTTTTATTTTCCTATGAAGTATATATTTTAAAACATCTACATGAGAAGCAAATTAACATACTTGTCTTGGTTGTTGTGGCTCACAACTCCAATTTGTTGAAGATGATGTTTTATCACTTATCTATAATGTTATTTTCATTCACATGTTAACATGATATATCTAAATGAAGTTGAAATAAGTCTGTCACATCTGTTCCATACTTGGATGTTTTACAAACTATAGGTTTTTAAATATTTTCCTTTTTTAAAATCAAACTGGATAACTTTAGATTTTCCATCATCAACTCCATCAATATTTATGTAATTATATTCCACTGTGACAGTCACATATAGATGGTGTTCAAGGCTCTAAAATGATTTTTCAAAAGAGAAAGTTACTCTTGTAATTTATTTTAAATCTGGCAAAAGCTATTGACAAATAAGTTGATGTTCTAGGGCTTGTAACTCTCTGTTTAATGCCAGGATTTAAAAAAAATCTTTGGTCAATATAATGACTTTATACTTCAAATACAGCCTATCATAGAGTTGTACTTTTACCCACACTCCTGATGATATTACCCATCAATGGTTTTAAAAGCCATTGTTTTAACGACCTTCGATCCTGATATTTAAAGTCTTAAACTTTTTTTGTCAAGTATATTTTTAGTTTCTACATACATAGCTTAATTAAAATTCAAATCAAAATCAGATCAATATGCTTCTTTTGGCGCTACAGTGCATTAAATATGACCTTTTTGCACTGAAATTTGTGTCTTAATTAAAAAATCACATATTCCATGTTTTCCCTCCAATATTTGCAATTAAAGCATAAAACAAAATAAACTCTAAGTCGATTTAAAAAAAGACACTTTAAAATTGTGACTAAGAAAAAGTTTCAAATTGCTACGCATAATCAATTATTTGACCTTTCTGCACTAATAAAATGTGATTTTTCTGGCATTGAAAATTTAATAAGCAAGAAAATTATTTTAAAGTCTTAAACTTTTTCTGATTTTAAATAAATAGCTCAAAGTTATCTAGAATATTTCGAAAAGAACATCAAAAGTGGGGGTATATGATGTAAATTTTCAGGTATTACTAAAAAAGTGTCAATTAATTACATTAAAATTGGCTCAATTTTTCCCCGGGTTTTCAGAATATATTTACTAAATTTGTCACACTTTGTTGATAGAATTCATGAGAAATAATTTAATAGATATTTCAGAACCACCATAACACATTTCACTGCAAAAAAAAAAACCAGCTTTGTGTGCAACCAGCATGGAAAAATAGGAATCCAAAATTAACAGTACTGTTATACAAAAAATGTAGTTCAAAAGGGAAAAACTGATCATTTTCGTCTAAAAAACCTTCCACCACAAAATATAGTCCCTAGCTTAATTCTATTTGAATGGAATTTAATCGCATTTTTTTTCATTGAATATAGTTCAATTTACATTGTAGAATTCAGATTTAATGTTAGAACTTAAAAATGATGCAGAATTTTATAAATAAAGGACATCAAATGTCCTTAAACCTATTTTTCTATGGATCTCTCCATTTATATGATCAATACACATGAAGCAGTTGTGCACGTGATTTGGATGCTTATTCCTCTTAGGCTCTTATGTTTAAGAACCTGATCTTAGCTGGTTTTGTTTTTTCTTTTTCAGTATTCTTTACTGGATTTTTCACTGTTAGTGGTCTTCACTCTCTTCATGTTATCCCTAAGGTAGCTTTTCACACTATAGACTCAAGAGTACAAATTCCAAAGTAATTTTATGTAGTTAGATAAGATTTATACAGTTGATGTAAAAGTAAAATAAATGGAAATCAAAAGTAATGACCCAAATTTAAAATACCGGTAGATTAAAATATTTCTGACATTATTTTAGACACTGATAAATAACTGAATTCAGGAATTGTCTGAAAATCCAAAAAACTACTTTCATTCATGTATAGAGTATCTTGAGAAAGTCCTTTTCATGCATGCATCAACTTTACTTTGTCCCGTACAATAAGGCTGGAGCTTCCATTATTTAGATAAAGAATGCGACATGATAACCATGAGTCATTATAACAAATCTTTTCTGTATCTGTATTTCCACTGCATTTTTTACTGTGTAACTAATGACTCTTTACAATCCCCATATTCCACTTTAAACAGATTACTTGGAGGAGAAAAAAGATATGGCACCATTCCTGTCATTGCAGCAACATTTTTGATCTTGTTATCAAGTTCCCAAAAGACATTAAACAGTCACGCAGTCAACATTGATTTTTCGAATCAAGTAAACATGATTATATAGTTTTAATTTACCATTGCCCATGCCGCACCTTATAAAGCTGGTATTAATACCATAACTGTTTTAAACAATGAATAATGAACATGAAGGATGACAAAAGACAGATTATGAAGTTCTTTGTCTGAAAGACAAGGATTTTAACATCCATTACCAGGGTTATAATCATCCATCTTCTCTTCTCATTGATAGTAATTAAGCCCCAATCAGCAAGTTAGTAGCTATATATTACTCTAAACTAAAATAGTATGTATTCCCTGGAGATCTTGGGGGTGGGGGTGGTGGTTTCTATCTTGTCAGTAAATGCATTAAATTAATGCATAACACTGATGCATATCAAATGTTATGCTTAATGCACTATATAGGTTGAACTTTGAAAAATATTTTTTTATGTGCAGGTAAATGTCTCTCATATTAAAAGTTATTGAAAGATAGTGTTTGCCATATTCACAGAACATTCCCAATAATGGCCTGATGCAAGATGCAAATATTTTGGCATTCAGTAAAATATACACATAAATATATACCGTACTCAATTAACCAGTCTCCTGTTCACCAACAGGGAGATAAGAGAAGGATTTCTTGAATGAAAAGTTTATGTAAATATTTTTCTGAATTGTCTGCTAAAATGTCTGCATCCTGCATCCTGCCTATTTTAAATTCCACTAAAATGTACAAACAGCTTCTACTTAACTGCATGTCAACAACTTAACCATTAAAATGTCTTTATTTTCATGCTATATTGTCCTTTGGATGAACTAAAAATGCCCAACACTGTAACAACCACATGTAGCATTATTAGCTTCCTTTTTTAACAGTGTTTTAGAAAATGAATATATATTTTTGCATTGTCCATATACTGTATACAGTATTTCGCCCCTTTCCTCCTTGTCACAAGTGGGTGAATTTAAAACTGGGCGAATTTTAAATTCTTAAACAGAAATGGGACTGAGCTAATTAAAAACTGGGCAAATTTGTAAGCAAAGGGTGAAAATAGCCCAGGGTCAATAATATAACCCTGTATACAGTATATCTATCTAACCTGTATATACCATTCCTTTTAAAACATTTTGAACATTCCCGATTTCTATACCATATCTTCAGACACCCAGTACTTACTTCTCTTCTGTGATGAGGCCTGCAGTATGGCCGTTACCAGGTCCGAGTTGTGCTGGAGCTTAGCGACTCTCCTATCTCTTCTCTTCAGCTGACGGACTAATCGAGACGACACAAAATTAATCCGATGTTGTAGTTCCTCTACGGTCTTCTTCAATTGATCAACACCTACAAAAGAGGTTTGAACTCATCATTTTCTATAAATGCGTATATTTATATGGTTTTTAACTGAGAAATATCTTTACAAATACTATTATTTCCTGCATGCTACCATAATTAGACATACACATGTATATGAATAATTCAAAAAGTAAATACAGTATGATCAAGCTAGCTTGCAGATTTGTCATAAATTGAAAATTAATCCAAAGTTTATATAATATATAAACTTTGGATTAATCTTCAATTTATGACATATCTGCAAACTAGCTTGATCATACTGTATTTACTTTTTGAATATATTATATGAAAACTTTTTGAATATATTATATGAAAACTCTTTTTTCACTGATACAACTTTACACTCAGTAAACTTCAGATCTTTCAAAAGATATAAAATGTTAAATTATTTTTAAAAATTCATCCCTTAGTTTCGATAATCATCCCTCTTGAGAGAAAAAACTATATAATTTATATTAAGAGCCATTCTCTGTAATGACTTGAAATTTTATATAGGAGCCGTGGCACGCATAGTCTCAGAATTTCTCCAAACTCTCTATGATAAAAGTAATTGATACCCTTAACTGAAATCAGGCAAAAATTGGTTGCTATGCTTTATAGTTACCATGGCAACATGTCTTAAAGTACGAAAAATGGCATTTTTTAACATGTTTAGAGCCCCATAGTTAACATTTGCGGCAAAGCAAACAATTGGCAATGACTGTTTCCAAAAGTTGAAAGTCAGATGTCTCAAATGCATGATAAACATGTTTGGTAAATAAACTATTACATACGTTACTATGGTAACAAAGTAATCAAAAGTAAAAAAAAACATTCATTGAATTTTATAAAGTCATACACGTTAAATAAAAAGCAATCATAGGATGAAATGTGACCAAATAATAGAAAAAAGAGCCTTGAAACATATACCAAGAACAAAATATGATATTTCATTTTGGTTGGCAATGGTTGCCAAGGTTTTTATACCACAGAGAGCCTTCAAAGTAGCACTCTGTAGGTTTAAATCTGATCCTATCTTTTCAAAAAGCACATTTCCTCATAATTAATGATCAATTTTTAAAGATGTTAGTGTGCTCCTAGTTTTCCCATTTGAAAAAATTCAGATTAGATTCTTTAAATAGAGCGTTGCTATGGAAATAAGCAGGAAATATATGCTTTAAAACCTGAAAAATATTTTATTTCCTTGGATACATACCCTTAAATGTAGATTCCCAAAACTTTTATGATTGATATTTATTAACAGCTAACCTGACTTTTAATTTTGAATATCATCCAATCTCTAAGTGGATGCAAGAAGTTGGCACACAGGGTTTAATATTGATATAAAGTTCACAAAATCGAACATTTTCCCTTCTTGGTTACCATAGCAACAGTGTTGTTTTCTTCATCAAATTTTATCAATATATGATATTCAACTTCAGTTCTACAGATGAGAAATATCTTTGAAAAGTACTATTCAAGCTGAGTCCTTTAATTTGTTTCTTGATTTTATGGCATTTTAATTCTTAATGCAGCGAAAAATAATTCACTTTTAAGCACTGGTACTTTTTTTCCATGGTTACACTGCAAAGTAGCAATTATATCCAATTTTTCTGATGGTTTTCGTGTTGCAAGGTCCTAAGGATGCATATTTGCCAGTCTTGAATTTTCATGTTTTTCCTAAGATATAGCATTAACCCAATCTTAGTTACTGGTTTTGCATGGTTACACTGTGTTACCATGGCAAATAAAAGTTATTTATAGAATAATATTGCTTATACCTATATACTTAAGGTCAAACATTTTGATTGTTTTTCTTAAGTCGTTGATTGAGTTTGAGCATGTAACACCTACCATTAGTGAATACGGAGTGTTTTTCAGCATATTTCCAGCATTTTAAATGTATTCCAAATGTATTTTTCTTACCACTTTCTTAGAGATATATTTAAACAATTTCTTTACAGTATAAGTGACATCAAGGTGTCATGTTTTTGTGAGAATGGATTGTTTGCTTTTTCTAGTTTGTATTAAGCCACAGTCAAAATTTAAAGTGGCTGAAAATCTCGATTTTTCAAAGTTTTCCGGCTGTTGCCATAGCAACCGAGACACTTAGCAACGAAATTTTGTTTGATATTTGTTTCTGGTGTCATGTACTAAGCATGGGTGAAGTTTCATCAAAATCGGTGACCATACAGTTTCAATAATCAATTGGTTACAGGAAAATATATAATTTGAATTATTTAACTTCAAAATGAATGATTCCTCAGTACCGTCATGAAGTCTACTTTATAGTCGGCTTACTTTATTAGACTTTTTAAGAGAAAGAAAGATAACTCATACCAATGAGCATGAAAATCTACATCTCAACAGCATACATATATAATCATGATATACATGTAGTTTTAATTGATTATATTTTCTGACTCATTATTTCATTTTATTATAAATCTAAACTTCATTTTCTTGACAAATCGATGTATGATGTTAATTGGAAGGGAACTATTAATAGTACATATAATTGTAAAAATATTCAGATCATCACTTCTTTTTAATTTTAGTAAGCTCAAACATATTAATTAAATAATAACAAATTAATAAGAGCAATATTTTTAATTGAACTTAATTTACAGGCATTAACCTTGTGACCCAGAAAAATGCAGAATGTAACATACTATAAAGTTGATATGAATTACAGAATATATAACATAATCAAACATGTAGCTAGCTGTTGTAGAACATACCAGTCTTAGCTATTTACATTGGCTGCCATGCCATTCTAACAGATGTTGCAATGTTTTATCAAGTTTTATTAGTTTGTAATGCAATAAACTGTCAAAAGAAATCAATATGTCTCTTATATTAGAGCATCTGTATATTTTCTCATTTTCCTTCATACGAGGATACATCATATGTATTAATTACTGTATAAGTTGAAATAAGTAATTTTATAGCCATTTTAAAATTCTCACTTAAGAGGCTATTTACAAATAAAACACAATTAATTTTTAACGATATTTTAATTTTGGCAATCTCAGCACCCTCACTAGTACAGCAAAATATAAATATTTTCCCAAAAACTCTTCTTATGTATTACTGTATTTTTTAAAGTATATCAAGAAAGTTTTTCAATGATGATTTAACTCAAAAATTTCCTAACCTATTTTATATTGCAATTTTGACACAATATCTAAGCATAATTTTATATGCATCTACCATCTTTAACTCTTTTTGCTCAATTTAATTTTTTTGAAATGAAATTTTATCAATCCTGAAAATAACCACCATTCCCATCGATCATCATAAAATATATATGCATTGAACATGTACATAAATTTATGCATTTAATCAAATTAATAAACTATAAAATCTAATATTCTGTTCAAAAATAAAATGGATCAAATAATGATAAAAACAATATATCCATAAAGCAAATGGATCAAGTGATACACTATGACTATTTTAAAATATCTAGAAGTTAAAATATCTCCATGGGGCTTTGGAAATGACTGGTACGTGTAGTACTTATAATGACCAATGCAACATGTCAGTCCAACTACTGTATAAAATTATTGGTGTGTAAATTAATAATACAACACATGTAAAATCTAGACTTTTACAGCTAGGGGTTCTACATGTTGAATGTGGACCAGTAACCCTGGTATAATAGGATTGATCTAGGTGTCAGATAAGTTTGAGGAGAGTATATCACCTGAGGTATGGTGTCATTGGAGTGTCCATGCAGTGAACTTGTTATAATAACAAACTCAAGTAATAAATAACAACATAAATCTAATCCACTCTTCAATTTGGGAAAATTAAATCATGAGAAATAGTTGCCTTCAGCAGAATGTACTTGATGATAATGAAGTAGATTACACATGTTAGAGAAAGGTCTTATTTGAGGATTAGCACATTCATTATTATGTGCATGTAATGGAAGAACCTAGTATAAAACTATTATAATACAACTGTATTTCACATATTCTGCCATCAATTGGATAGCTATAGATTCTGATTATACATGTAAAGTTAGATTTCAGAGACTTTAAATTCTAGTCATGCAGACAAATTTTTTATTTCTGTAAAATTAATGCATTTAAATTTTATTGCAGTTCACAAATTTTTTATATACTTTAGCCATCTCTAGGGGTTCAAGGGAAGGCCATCTGCCGGCATCGGATGGCACTAGTAACAAAAGTGTATTTATTACCAAACCAGTCAACTTATTTCAATTTAACTTACTAGAAGATGATCAGCTGTGAATCATGACCTTGAATCAAACTGAAATCGCAAGAAATAGGTGTATATCCTTTTTTGTTCTCATCATCCATTCAGATCCATTCATACATGTATACATGCAGTATTTAAAATTATCCTGTTTTATTTTTTGTTTGTTTGTTTTTTTATTTTTCTTAAAACAGGTTAAATGAAATAATAACATTCTCAAAGGATTTAACAACAATCCTCAAGCAATACTATAAAAATAAATAATCTGGTAAATAATATTGTTAAATGCAAGTATAAATTGAAGTGTATTTGAAAAAAAATCATCTCCTGCAGAAAATTCAGAAATTTTTATCAGTGAAAATAAAATTATCGTAGCTACTTCTGGCTAGTAGACTTGACTTTTTAGAACACAAAAAACATGTACATGTACATCTGCTAAAATATTATAAAATGAACATAAAAATGCCTAAAGACATGAAAGTGTAAATTGCAAAATGAATTCATTCAACAGATATTTATGAGAAGAACAAAAAAGAGATAGATAGAAGTGAGAAATTTCTGAAAAAAAGTGTACTTTGTGTTTGTAGAACAGAGGGGAGGATCCGGGTGGAGTGTTTGTTGTCATTCTCCAGTTGAAAAGAATTCCTTCGCCAATGATACACCTCCGACGTGCTGGAACATTCAGTAAATGTGTCGCTCTCAAAACTGTCATGGCGTCCATCATGCCACCGATCATAGATCTCAAAGAGAAGATCATCCACAATGGATGTTTTGCGGTCTTGGTAGGATAAGTCGGAGACTGATCCAAATGATGATGACATTTCAAACTGCATTTGAAGATGCTGCCCACTCTCTAAAGAGAAATAAAACAATTTTGTAGTCATGGTAATGTTTGCAATAGAATAAATCTTTATCATTTATTTTATAAAAGCTTAACCCATGTTGCACATGACTATTTCTTTCACCTGCAAGTAATAAGTAATACATGCGTAAATGCAATCACCAAGTAAACGTAGATGCATGCCGTTATAATTCATGTTAGTAGCATACTCAGTGCATCCAGTGGCTATAGTAAAATTTTAAACAAACATTTTACTATAAAAGCACAAAATATGAACACAGACAATTAATGCTTTGTAAGAATCAAAACATAAAAAATCTGAACAAAATTTTAACATTATATAGTTTACCATGTTTACTGCTGAGTAAGAGTTGCACATAAAACATATTGTAAAATGAATATGGAAAATGAATAAAGATTATTCTTGACTTTTTAAATGATAGTACATTTTTCATGCTGGAATATATACATGACAATAAAGACTAATCAACTCACAACTGTCTGCTTTTTCCATTCTCCATCATGTCCATGTTCAAAGTCATTTTTTAATATCAAAATAAGGCTAAATACTAAGTCAGACTGTCAGATAGTAAGTACTAAAAGTTTACCACAATTTTAATACCTCACTATTGTCGGAAAAACACAAATAAGTTTCACTCTCCCCGTGTATTTTATATAGTTTGCATGATCATTTCATTAAAATCAATTTAAACATATTACTGCGTTATCAAAAAAAATCACCGTCCATGAGTTAAAATCAAAGAGACTTTGCAATAAAATGAAAATCACCCAGCTGTGGCAGTAAATGTTTGGTCAGTTCATTTATCTTAGCTGTGTTTTCAGTAACACTGCCACTGGCTATGAATACATTTTATTTACAAGTTCAACATCATTAACCACTGCATCATCTGTCAATAACGAAAATCGACTCATTGCAGACTGAGTCACTCAGCGTAAAAAACGTTTAAATGGTTGGCTCACTACATACCATTTTCTTCCAGTGCACTGCATTTTAAACTAATTCCTAGAAACAAATTGCGATATAATTAATCGGATGAGTTCAGAATTTGTATATTCCATATTTCACGCTTGTTGCAGACTTGTTGGCAAAACATTGAAGAGTTCGATGATTTTCTTACCTCCAATTATAAAGAGTTTAGTTTCACTTTGATTGGCGCGAATATTTGAACATGAAAAATGTATATCTTGTGCACAAGTACTTAATTTTCATCAATAAGTAGTCAAAAAAAAAAAAAAAATTAACAGGAGTAATTCCGACACTGTTTATATAGTTAGGACCTAATTTTGTTTAACAGTTACTAACAAATGCCCTGGAGAAGTTGAGGACCTGAGCATCAAATTTAATTGGGCCTATCGTCTAGTCCCCTTGTCGGCTATTTAGAAGGTGAATCTTATGCTGAATCCATGCTGCATATCAGATGTAATGTTTTGTTGGTCGAAGAATCCCTTGTTCGAGCTATACCTTTTATCATCGGTACAAACTGTACATAGTGCAAACACGGATCTCCGACTTAAAAAAAAACCTCGTCAAACCCAATTTAGCATTAAAATAATGAACTAAAATTTGCAAAAAGGACTTCAAGTTCAACATTCAACTTGACGACACCATTCATTTCTGTCATGTGAATCGTCCATCAAAGGATGACTTTAATATAAATAGAGTCGAGCTTGGTTTTCTCTCTATACAAAAAGGATATGGAGATAACGTAGCTGCAGAACTGTAGCTCTCCAAAAAATATAATATTGACAGACCGGAGAGCTACAGTGCCACCCATTGAAAAAAAAATGTATATTTATTGCAAACAAAAAAGTGCGTTCGGTTACAAACCATTGCAAAAAAGCTAGATTTCAAAAAAGTCCTTACTCCTCTATAAAGTACTCTCGTAGTTTACATCTGTACGTAGCGCTTTGGGCTGAATTATCTTGCAAAGCAAAATGGCAGGATACATAGACGAAATTTTCGATGGTCTCAGTTTCAGGGCCAGGATGGCTATCATAAACAATTATAAGGAATGTTTTGTTGTGAAAACAGTGAAAGAATATTTTAGGAACACACGATTAGTAATATTTTGAGAGGACAGTTTTAAAAATATGGAGAAATAAATTGAGAAACAGCGCACTTTTTTGTGCGCAATAAATATACAGCTTTTTCAATGGGTGGCACTGTATAGCCCTCCGCGGTCTGTCAAAAAAAAAAAAAATCGGAGAGCTACAGTTCTGCAGCTAGAGATAACGAACAGTATTCAATATCAAAGTCCGTAAGACAATGCAAAATAGGAGCAGAGCAAACACGGACCTCTGAAACATAAGAGGTGGGATCAGGTGGCATGGAGGAGTGAGCGTCCCTGCTGACCTGTCACATCCACCGTGACATTGTCATAATCGGGAAATAACGGTAAAAACCGTCGTCAACTCAGTGTATAAATAATTGACTAACAATTAGTATAAAAAACGCAAGTCAGCAACTGCCCCAATGATAAATCGTATCTGCTGACAAGGTCAATCGACCATAGAACTTACGAAATGATGACTTTAAACAAAAAGCTTGTCGATTTCTTTCCGATTAATGACTCTAGGCTGAATACATGTAACAATTTGTTTCTTAGGGCACAGGAGTTGGCGTACCTAACAATTTCACAGAAATTTTCAGTATATTAAAAAATACGTAATAACTTATATAAAAGGTTTTATTATTATAGGTACTACCTTTTTTTATTTACTGAAAAATTCATACTGTAAAATTGATACAGGTACGCGAACTCCTGTGCTTAAAGCTTTATTTCTCTGAGTTTAGGTAGACGAGAGAAAATGGAATCATCATGTTTATCGAAAAAAAAAATTCGCACAATAGATAAGTTAAAGTTATTTATCAAGTTTATCATAATGGATAAGTTAAATTGGCAACTGTATACTTTTGTAAAAAAAAATGTCCAAATAAGAAGCATTTGTGTCAACCACCGTATGCGTTGTGTCTTTAATTTCTAACTCAATGGGATAGATGATAACGAATCAATATACATATATGCTGAAGACTGGGGAGATCTGCATCAAATGATATGACATGAAGATAAAGAACAGTAAGCAAGATCAAAAGTCCACCTAAACAATTTAATACAAATCGGAAACAGACACATACATGTCTCTTAAACACCAGAGGTGGGAACACGTGCCACAGGAGTGGAATTATAAAATATATCAAGATAATGAACAGTATTCAAGTTCAAAAGTCCGTTAAACAATGCAAAATTGGAGCAGAGCAAAGATGGACCACCAAAGCATCCGAGGTGGGATCAGGTGCCATGGAAGAGCGAGCATCCCCTGCTGACCGGTCACTCCCGCCTTGTGCCACTTGTCATGATCGGGAAATAACGACGAACTCCATCCACAATTCAGTGTAAATAATGGCCTAACATTAACAAACAATTTAATGAAACAAGAATATCAGCAGACTCTTTAAAGTAATCATTTTGTAAGTTCTATGGTCAATACAATGACCTTGTCAGCAAATAAAATTGATCATTGAGTCAAATGATGACTGACGTTGTTCATACTTATTATTACACCATTATTTACACACTGAATTATTGATGGATTTCCTCTTTATTTCTTGATCATGACAAGCTGCATAATTAAGGAAAGTTAACGTTTGAAATGTTGAAGCCATCACATTTATCATAAAGCTTGGTTGTTTAAAAATTGCCATTGACGTCTTTTTCAAATAAAGTATCCAATTATAAAACAGATGTGTCAGACTCTGTGGTATGTTTTATTCAAGCACCACTGGAATATATGGTATTGGCATTAGAATGGCAATAGCCATTGATAATCGACGATACATCGTCGATATATCTGAATGTCCATTCGAAGGTCATGCATAGCAAGTGTCCTCTTCTTTCCACATATAAGGTCTAATAACGGGGTACCAATGAGAATTCCAATAGATTATTGGAAGACCTAGTCTCCAAAAACTGCATAGATGTTGTGAATCAGAAACTAAAGAACGCTTTTAATATCAACTTGTGTTTATAATATATTACAATGTTTTAAGCATCTCCTGTCAACTGGTCCGAGCTGTCTTGTGCTCTTTGACATGACTGGACAAACGGGTGAAAATTCCTCGATAAATCAGGGTTTAAATAATGGCCAAACAATTAGTCTGAAAAAAGTCAGTCAGCATTTGAATTAATGTCACTTGTAAATTGTATTTGCTGACAGGGTCATTGCATCAACGATAAAACTTGCGAAATGATGACTTAAAACTAAACTGTTGAGATTCTTATTTCATCAACTTGTTTGCCAAAAGTTTGCCTCTTTTTAGAAATTGATCGTGCGTGGAGCATGTTCTTCCATATTGAATGAACTGGGAGACAAAAACACACACAGAAAATAAGCGTATACGAGTTGCTACATAAGTAAAGACCGAAAAATCGTCATCATGTTTATCATTAAGTTCTGTTGTTGGATTACAAAACATGTCTACCATTGATATTCATGAAAATTGCAATAGAATATGATGTATAAATATTCTTGAAGGCAGAGCACACTTTTATAACCGTTTCTATTTAACAACTTTAAACCAGTTAAGGAAGAATACTAGTATATAAGAAATATGCATATTATACAGTTTTAAAATTAATATATTCCGCTCTCTATGAAGATTGTAAGAGAAAATTTAATTTCCCTTTTAAATTTTCCACATACGAGAAAAGTTTATTTAATTTTTGAATAAAAAAAAATAAGCAAATGAATCGACATCTGTTTAGAATAAAAGTGCAATGTTAATGGAATAACATATATATGATCTTAATTAAAGACCAGATTTTCACATTAGATTTTCATCAAAGCACAAGTGTAACCGTTTTTCTTTTTCTTTTTTTTTCTTTTTTTTTTTTAATATTTTCTTAGCGCCATAATAATGTTTCAACTGGGGAAAAATCTGTTGTTGATACCGTCTAACATTAAATCTAATGATTTTAGAAACTTGGTCCAATGTTCTCGTCTTTGTTTCTTATTTCTAGTTACATCTTATTTCGTTTAATTAAGGAAGTGTATTTCCATCTTAAATTGCAGCATCGTGTACTTACTGATTTACAAAGACAGTAATGAAAATCAATATTTCTCACCCCACCTCATATGAATAAATCCTTGCCTTATCAAACTTGAAAAAAATGTTGAAATCAGTTGGCATGCATGTTTTAACGTTAGTTACATTAAAAAAAAAAACAAACGCGATAAATATTTTAAATTAAATTAGGAAACAAACGTTAAGAAATAGATATTTTCGAGATTTAATTCAGAAGAAACTCAAGAGTTTACCTTAAATTTCAGTTAAGAACAAGGAAACTTTTTAATATTAATTTTGAAACTGTGACAATTTCAAAATCTCGACACGTTTTATTTTACGATTTCTGTGAATGGAATACATCTTGCCAAGAGAAGTTCGACATTTTTCTCTCAAAAAAGGGTAAGTATACAAATCTGAGGATGAACAGAGTAAGTGGTGTTCTCAGAAACAATCAGTACTATAAAAGACTTTTAAGTAATGCAGAATTTTAAAGATATTTTTATGATAAAATATTCCAAAATATGAGTTTGATACTTTTTTTAATCAAAGGACAATACCTGCTTATGTCTTATTTTACGAATAACATCGTTTATTTCGTCTATTTCCTGTCGATAGTCAGTTTTCAGTTAAGAATGAAAACTAAATACTTTTAATATCCCACTGTCTACTTTTGTTTAACGAGTGAGAAAATATTTGAAGAATGGAAAGGAATTCAACAGAGGAAAAGGACCATTAGGGTTAGGAAAGTAGCCACATTTTTCTACATTAAATGTTTTATTTTAAAAACATTCGATCAAACCTTCTTTTGGTATGTAAGTGTAAACCTCTTTTTTTTTTTCAATTTTATCACACAAATAAAGGTAGATAGTGAAATTATAATTGCTTTAGTGATTCACCAGATTTTACTGAAGCTTACTTATGCATGTACATAACTAATATAAACTTTCTCTTTTTCAAAAGCAGCGATTTTGAAAAAACAAAACAAAGTACACATAAAAAAGCAGGTAATCTATGAAAAATGTATGTTTCATAAGAAAGTTGGATGCTTGTCATTATCCCAAAATTTTGGATTGAAAGTGTTACAAAAAATTTCAGCATCTTCTAGGAATACTAAATATGATTCAATTCATAATTCATTAAACTAAGCTGATTTGAAATAAACCGATTCATTTTAAATATATCCTACAATATGAATTGATGAGAAACCTTACAATGTACTATAAAATCAAATTTTCGGGGGTCAAATTTTCGTTGCTTGGGTAAAAACTCTTGGTTCGTGTGGATTTGAATTCGAGGAGGAGAAATTGTTGAGTAGTTATGTATGTAACATTTTACATTTAGTGGTGGACATGATTTCGTGGGTCTCTTCATACCTCGATAACAACGAAAATTAAACCCCCACGAAAATTTGTGATTTCACAGTATCCTACATTTTCTATTTCCAAGACAATAGTTTTCTTCCAGGTTAAAATGGACAAAGCTGTAACCTTCTTCATATTTTGTCCTTTTATCTACATTGCGTCATCAGATTCTTTGGGTGAGTTTTTTTTCTTTTTGAAAATACAATAAAATATGAAAAATTCAGAATTAAAGACAATGTACAACATTCAAGCTCAAAGTTCCTTTTTTACTTATTGATAGCAACATTTTGTAAAATATATTATAATTACTTAAATTTCGATGCATTCCAAATATAAATGTCTTTTTGTTTGAATAGTGGACTGTGAATTCGATAGAGATTTCTGTTATTGGAATAGTTTGGAAAAAGATTACGACTTTCTACAGATTGATACAGCATTTTGTGGATTTGGTGGAGAGATTAAAAAATGTCGTTCTACAAACTTTATAGCCGGCGCAAGACACTGGCAGATAGCCAGTCTCACAAATAACAGTCTATTACTAAAGAATATTCCACGAGGTATCAAAACCAAAACATATGTCAATCATCTTCTAAAGAAAACTTGTGAAGCGTTAGAAAATATTTTATTTTTTTGCTCAATATTTTTTGTTCAAATTAAAGTATTTAAACATTGACTCACTATTTTTAAATACATGTACATCAAAAATTGTATAGCCTTTAATTTGCTTCATTTAAACATCGTACCTCTAGTAATTTTAAACAACTACTAGTAAATTAAATGCAGCTCCAGGTTTGCAGAACTGTATGTATCTACCAGAGCGTACTAGTACATGTACATGTAAGCATATACAATCAACATTTTAATGTGTCAAAAAATGTTTTTAAAAAAGGATTAAATATAGAATTCTCTAATCTTGAAATTTAAGGCTGAAATAGAATGTTTTTCCTTTAAATATCTAAAAATTGTGAATAAATAATATAGAAATATTATATGTATAAGGCGCTTGAGTTTTTAAAGTGTTTTGTTCGGGTTATTGTAAAAGATCACAGTCTGACGCTTAAGAAACACTTTTTTTACATGATTGTTTCTTTTAGATCTGAGAGACAAAGCCAAAAAAGTTGCATACAGTGACAACACGCACTCCCACCAGCATATCACTACCCCATTCCAACAAGACTTTACAATGAGTCTGTTGTATTCACCGATTATTTCTGCCTCCTTTTTGCCTCGCTGTTTGAAGTATAGATACCTGTTGACCGGAAAAGCCCATATTTCGGTGTCATATTTGACAGCCTCTGATGATATCTACTCAGGCACTCCACTGATTGCGCATGCGCCTCTTGACATTTACAATTTCACCTACGGGTTTATCAATTTGCCATTTATCAATGATATCAGGGTATGTAGAAAAATATTTAAAATGCCGCAATATTCGTAGTACCTTTACATTTAGATATATCGACGACGTATTGTCAATTAACAAATTGTAATTTCCATTCCTACGTCGAAACGATATATCCTGGTGAGCTTGAGATAAAAGATAGCACAGAGTATGACACATCTGTTTCACACTTGGATATTTTACTTGAAAAAGACGTTAATGGTAATCTAACATCGAAGCTATATGATAAACGTGATAACTTTAACTTTTCTATTGTCAACTTCCCTTACTTATGCAGCAATATACCTTCATCATCTGGATACGGAGTATATATATCTCAGTTGATTCGATATGCAAGAGCATGCTCTACGTATGAACAATTTCTAAAACAAGGTAAATTATTGACAAGCAAGTTGATGAAACAAGAATATCAGCAGTCTCGATTAAAGTTATCATTTCGTAAGTTCTATGGTCGATACAATATCCTTGTCAGCAAATACCATCATTGAGTCAAATGCTGACTGATGTTTTTCATACTAATTGTTAGTCCATTTTTACACACTGACTTGTTGATGGTTTTCCCCGTTATTTCCCGATCATGACAAAGAGCACACGATGGTTGTGACCGGTCAGCAGGGAATGCTCACTCATCCATGGAACCTGATCCCACCTCAGGGATTTTAGAGGTCCGTGCTTGCTGTGCTCCTATTTTGTATTGTTTTTTGGACATTGATATTGAATACTGTTCGTTATCTCCATATCCGTCTTGATGAAAGTATTCTTATAGTTTTCTGAACATTAATTTTCGTTGCTTCATGGTGGTGCTCAACGAACTCCTAATGTGACGAGGAAGCTGTCCACCAATTTTACATTACTGATAATGTAGTGTTTAACAAAATATATATTGTAAAAACAAAACTCAGGAATTTGCTTGAGCAGATCGTTTTTCTATTTTTGCAGATACAATTTCGAGCATTTTTTCTGAATGAGGTAGATGGTATTGCAGCCCTGGATTATGTTCGCCTTATGGACGGATTTTGTATCAGTATGATATATATGTTTATCATGGCTTGTAACGAGAATATTTCAGTAACTGTAAAATTGTCTTACTTTCAACATGTTTAATGAATAACTATACCATATTTAGTCCTATATCAGAAATAATACAAAGAATATTATTTACCATTGCTGATCACTTTGTATATGACATATATCTTATAGAATAATTTTAGTCAGTTTCAATAAAGTTGTAATAAAAACAAAGTCCTAGATGGATTTATGCTGTTTGCATATAATTATGAGAAACCTCAATCAGAACTGTAAATAATTATGTAATTTGTTAGTAATATTTGAATGTTTTTTCACTAATATATAGATACATGCCCATGGAACTCTTTTACGTGTGACAGTTCTGAGTGTGTATCTTCTGAACAGATGTGTGATGAAAACATGGACTGTTCTGATGGATCAGACGAAACATTCTGCTGTAAGTAAAAATTAATTTAAGTTTTCTCAAAAATTCCATTTGTAATAATTTTGTAGAAAAACTGTTAATTCTTGGATGAGAATAAAAATAATTAATTTCGGCATTGCAGTTTAAAAAGTACTAGCAAAAATTCATGTCTTCTGTATTACATTTATATAGTGTCGTTCTTCTGAGTCTTATATTCTTGCTTTAAAGTTTTAACGAATACTTATCAAATGATTTAGTATCTTGATGGATAGGTTAAAATTTCATTACGTCTCCAGCACTGTCTTCGCTTCTTATTCATCAGATAAGAACTTCTTCATTGATGAAATAATACATTTTTTGCAAATATTTTGTTTTATGCATTAATATCATTAAGTTTCAAAATTATTTGTTCTGTACATTTTGTTTCATGTTCTTTTGGTAGTCATTTTGTTCATTCGAGCTACTATCTTTTCATTTTATCTCAACTGAGTTAATGCATATAATATGCATGTACTAGTATAATACTAGTATCTCAATGGCCTGGGGAGAGTTTATGTTAATGAGTAGACAAACGAGTTCTCGTCTTTCAAAAAAAAATATAATAAATACCTGAATATCTAATGGCTTTCTTAATAGATGATGCCAGTTTACTGACACCAAATCTGAACTGTAGTAGTATTTCCTTTCCAACAAAAAAGACGACAGAGTTTGATGACAACAGAGAGAAAGATAAAAATGATACCATCCCAGAACTGAATACATTTTCCACAAAATGCAATTTGAACATTTCTGAACCACAGGAGAGATTGAAGTTTACAGTTAAGGTTCAAGGCGCTTGTTTTCCACATGAGAGGCTTCAAAATTCTCACAAATTTAATGCTTCGATATTTAACATATCTTTTAATTTCAACAAGTCTGATTTTATTTTTTGCATCGATTGTTCATCAGAAAGAGTATCTAATTCCTCAAAGAGCTTGCCTTTATTTGCTTTTGCAGTGAATAAAACTACAATGCTTGTATTATCATCAAGTCCTCAAAGCAATTTATCCTTACAACATTACTGTGATCATTTTTCAAACAGCACTTCAAGAACCATGCGTAATTGTACCGACCCTGAAAACCATAATAAGAAATGTTCTTCAGATTTTTGTTCACAATGCTGGTTGTCATCTTTTCAAGGTAATGGTTTTACTAATGTGACCGTGAATGACTCAGTGTCTATCAGGAAAACAAATATATCAGCCCTCTTTATCAGCTATGACGATTGTGCTCAACTTATCAATTCCTCTGTAAAGAATCTTTATAAAGTCTGTACACTGGACGTTGTGACAAAGAATATTTCCCCGTTTCTACACAATTTCACAAAATGTGGTGAGCTTGATAACAAGAATACTTCATCTGATGCAGTCATAAGTACAAAATGTGGAAACACTTATGCATCCATGAACTGCAGTCAACAGACTACAGAAGATTCTTTCCCGTGTTACAGATTTTGTCCATCTGGATGTAACTGTTCAGAAGAAAGCAATACTTGTGTCAAACAGGATTGTCCTGCTTTAGCCCAGAGGATCTTTTTAAAGGGTGTTGAATGTGACAGAGTTGATGCATCTACATTTAAAACTAAGCATATTTTTCAACTTGAAATATTAAATGCAGTCATCAGGAGCTTAGAAATTAGAGCAGTTGGGAACATCTCATTGCATAGTATCGTAATTAAAGACAGTTCTATCGGTCACATAGATATAAGTCAAGAACCCTCTACGTTGAAGTCAATTTACATATTCAATACTTCATTATCTTCTTTTGAGGGTACTTATTTTTCAGCCACAGGAATGATATATGAATATACAACGTTTTCATACTTTTCACTTGGAATAAAGAAATTAGATAGACACCTACCACAGCACCTTGTTCGAGCGGTTATACGATTACAACCTAGAATACTTGACATATCTGGAAATAGCTTTGAAAACATGTTACCTTTGTTCCTTGCTGGGTTTGATGACATTGTGAATATAAGTCATAATAAATTGATGAACGCAGCAGAAATAAGTAGCAGGGTTGTGGACCTATCTTACAATGTTCTTGCGGCTTATTCACACTCTTACAGCAGTGTAGAGGTCCTATACCTCAACAACAATCGTCTCCAGTCGGCCTGGAGAGCCTCGTATCTTCCAGATCAGGACGACAACCTACGGACAGTGGATTTATCATACAATTATATAACAGTCATCCACGAGGGAGACTTACTATCAAGTAACCTTATCTATCTGAATCTGTCTAGAAACCTCATCCATACCGTCGAGGCAAGAGCTTTTTCCTCCACCACATCTCTAATCACTCTAGATTTGTCGTACAATGAGATCTCTCAAATCATTGACGGAACCTTTTCGCCACTGGGAGATTTAAAAGAACTTTTTTTGCAAGGAAATCCCTTTCAAGTTGTCGATGGGATGTTTACAGGTCTTTATAATCTGCAAATGATACAAGTGAGGCATTATACGATTTGTTGTGCAAAACCAAACAGCAAATATAAAGTAAACTGCATTACACCTGGGAATGAAATTTCTTCATGTGAAAATTTGATCGCAGCGCCTGTTCTTAATGTAGCTATATGGTACATAGCCTTAATAGCAGTTTTTGGAAATGTGCTTGTGCTTATTTATCACTTAATTAACCTTAAAAACAAAAGAGCAGGGGTGAACAGCATTTTAATGATTGGTTTAAGTTTTGCAGATCTTCTGATGGGCATCTACTTGTATGTCATCGCTATTACGAATCTGCATTACACTGGACAATATGGTCTGAAGGATCATGGTTGGAGGCATAGTTTAATTTGTATTGTTTCAGGAATAATAGCCACACTTTCAAGCGAGGCATCTGTATTTATTGTTCTCCTAATTACTCTTGAGAGATACATTGTTGTCAAATATCCCCACTCAGAATATAAATTTACCAGAAAAAGCACAATACTTTTCTTGATCATTTCATGGACACTGTCTCTCCTATTGGCTTTGATACCATTACTACCCGACACTGATCTAGAAAGTTTCTACACACAGTCAGGTGTATGTATTTCACTCCCTCTCTCTGTTGTCAAAAAGTCTGGATGGATGTATTCCATGGTTGTATTTGTGGGTATCAACTTTCTTCTTTTTCTTGGTATCATTGTTGGACAGGTCATCATTTTTGTGACGGTAAATAGTGCAAATGAAGATGTTCATTTGATGAAAATTAGACAAAAGGAAACATCGCTGACTTTGTCATTGTTTGTGGTCGTTATCACCGATATGTTATGTTGGACAGCAATAGGAGTTACAGGTAAGACATATTTGTAATCACCCAACCTACTACTCTTCATTTTCTTCGCAAATAAGACCATGCTATTTATTATATTGCATGTTTCTTCTGTCCATTTAAGGGATTTTAACATATCTGAAGATTGAAGTACAGGCAGAAATGTATGGCTGGGTGTCCTTGGTTGTTTTTCCCATTAATTCGGCCTTGCATCCCATTTTCTATTCTTTTGCTGAGAGCATAAGGAATAAGGTTTGGAGTTGGCCATTGAAAAAAAAATCGTTTAATTGATATGATTAAAGCTTTCAAAGAAGTCCATTTGATGCATTCTAAATTTACTATGTCTTAGTATGAACAAAATAAACTAAATGTGATTTTGCAGAAAAACAAAGATGAAAAGGTAGCACAACTTAAAAAGCAGCTGTTTCAGTTAAAAGTAAGTATAAATAGTCAGTTTCTTATGTCATTTATCTTTGGAATTACATTTTCTTTATTGATTATTACGAAGATAAATCTTTGGTAATTATTCTTTTGATGAAAAGAGCTAAATGAAAATCAAATATTTACAAAAATCTGTCCAATGTTTGAAATGACCAAAACTTATTTAAAACCTAAAGCTAGTTAAGAGTTCAGTTCACATTTTAATTTTCACTGTCAAAATCTAACTATTATAATATTAATTATTTTAACTTCAAATATTCGTTCTGCAGAACGTCTTTTTCAAAATCTCTGCGTACAATCTCTTTTACTTTTTTGTAGTCGAGACCAGAGGGCGGTAAACAGAAGGCTGTCAGTGCTGTTACAAACAAGGTCAAATAACCGCCGACATCAGGTTACTCCGTCAGTAAATTAAAGTCAAAGATGCTTAATGATTATATATGTTAGCTTGAAATCTAGAGCATTTTTTTCTTGTTCTATATTCTACTTTTAAAATGCGCTATATATCTTTTATATATAGATATTTCTGTATTTTGTGATTGTACAATTATTTGTAAATATTTTATTATTTAATCAAGCTTATTCTGTGTTTAAACATTCCCAGTGCTTCATATGATATCTTTTGCTATGTTTTGAATTAAATTTGACATTTCCTTTGAATTATTGCACGGTAATAGATTTTATGTCAATCACCAGCAAGGACATGCTTCTGCATAACTGTCATACTCCTGATTCCAAAGAATTTGAAAAGTCAAACATAATGGTTACCCGAGCACCTCCTGACAGTAATGCCTTACTTGTAATCGCCCCTTACTGATAATGCTCTCTGCTGCAAGTCACTGACCCTTTACACTTGCAATACCGGTCAAGACAAGAAAATTTACCCTTTTCCTTAAATGCAACATATGGAGATAACGAACAGCATTCAAGATCAAGAGTCCATAAAACAATATGCAATACAAAATAGGAGTAGAGCAAACAGGGACCTCCCAAACTTCGGAGGTGGGATCAGCATGATTACCATAGGATTACCATGGAGTAGTAAGCATCCCCTATCGACCTGTCACACCCTCCTTGTGCTCCTTGTCATGATCGGGAAATACCTGGAAAATCCGTTGTCAAATCAGTGTATATAAATAATGGACTAAAAATAAGTGTGAAAAACGTCAGTCAGCATTTGACTCGATGATAAATTGTATTTGCTGACAAGGTCATTGCATGTATCGATCATAAAACTTACAAAATGATGAATTTAAACGAGACATGCAGCTGAAATTCTTGTTAATTCAACTTGTTTGTCAATAAATTACCTCGTTTTAGAGATTGTTCATACATAGAGCAGTCTTGCTTATCGAATACAATGAGATATATAAAATCCGTATGCAGGTGATGAAGGTAATTAGTAAGGGAAATGTTAAAGTCATCAAGATTATCATAGAGCTTTGGTTGTTAGATTACCATTAACGTCTTTTTCAAATAAAAATCCAAGTATGAAACAGATTTGTTAGACTTTGAGGTATATTTTATCTCTTGCTCAGCAGAATACATCATATCTACATAAAAATGTAAATTGTCATTGTTAATTGATAATACATCGTCGATAAATCTAAATATACCGAGTTGAAGGTCACAGCAAGTGTTTTCTTCTTTTCAAACATAAGATTTTGCATAAATTCTGCTTCATATGAATACAAAAATAGGTCTGCTAATAACGGAACTCAGTTGGTACCAATGGAAATTCCAATAGATTGTTAGACGTGTTATTGTGTAATCAGAAACTCATGCATCTTTTTGATATCAACTTTAGAGTACTTGTCTGTCCAAACAGAATGTTTTTAACAAGATAATTTTGCGAATGACCAATGAAAAGGTAAGTTAATTTATGAATTCCATTTTTATTGAAAAAGCAGCGGTCAATAATATAAAACAGCCTGGACTTTAATCTATCATTGGGAATGGTTGTGTATAATTTTGAAAAGTCGTAAGTTTTTAAGCTGTTGAGTTTGGTGAAACTTGTGATTTCAAATTGTCCAAAAGTTTCTTGGAATTTTTAAGTACTCGGTATCCACATCTGATTAACACCACTACTGTAAATATCTTAGTGGGGAGTAAACAAAGAGGCTTGGTTGAACATTTACTGGATCCCGCTACGTGTCTTTGTCTGTAAGGATTCTTATGAAGTTTTGGAATCCAATATATATATGGTAGTTCAAATTCATTTTTTGGGGGATACTAAAAATATTCAAAACTGACATATTATTTTGAAGAATTTCTTCCTTACAAAGGGAACTACGAGTATAAGTTGCTTTACCATTTGTAGAATTAAATCCAAATTCTTCTAAAATACAATTTATATATTTTAACATTTTAACATGGATCTGATACATTTAATCCATTCTGAGAAAGTGTCAACGGCTTCTTTTACATATCTGGCCCATTGTTTGGCGTAATCCTCAACAGGGTCCATGATATTTATGAAATTCCATGAAGGATCAATTTTGGACCTTTTAAAATAAGTGATTGTCCTCATTATTAACTATATTTACGTCACCTGTAATAACGTGTCCAGCAGGACTATATATAGTTATAGGGTGAAGAACATGAACAAGCTGGAGGATTATGTTTCATATACTCAATATCCAGGCCGTGTAAGGTTTTTTTCATAATTGAAAAGATTGGAATCAACAGTCGATGTATATTTGTAGGAAATACAATGTGTAGTCTTTAACTTGAAATGTGGTGGAATACAAAAGTGGACCATTTTGTGATTACTTATAATAACCACGAGAAGAGGAAAAGACAGGTCATGCTAGCTGCATTCTCTTCAGAGCAACATGGGTCTTTAAAACGCCTATGATTTGCAATATCCATAATCACAGATCCGAGCCTATATTCTGGTGTTGAGGAATCCAATAATGGGCTTTCCTTCACCTTTTCAAGGAGACTATTTAAAAGTTTCAAAGGGACAGAGTAAAGTTTGGTGCAAATATGATGTATATGGCACGCCAAATTCACAAAAATGAGCTAAACCTAGTTTCACAATTGATAAACTAGATTTAACTGTAAAATATAACCGTGAACTATAGTTTACAATTCCTTTATTGGCATATTGCTATATTTAACGGTTGTAAACTATAGTTTACGAATGATAATCTAAGTTCATCTGTCTGTAATAAAACGTTAACAATAGATTTTGTTGATAAACATAGATTCACGTCTGTCAATTATAATTTATGATCGTTAACTATAGTTAAGAGTTGTAAATCATAGTTTACAAATCGTGAAACTGTATTTATCAGATAATCTATGTTTTGCAATCGCAAATGATTGTTTTCGGTGTTAAGTATAGTTTACAGTTGTGAAACATAGACTATCGCATTAACTATGGTTTACAGATGTAAAATATAGATTAACGTTGTTTATAGTTTACAGTCCGGGACACAACCGATAAACCTAGTTTATCGATTGTGAAACTATGATTATCTCATTTTTGTGAATTTGGCGTGCCATAGATGTAAACCTTACTTTTGATTTACATAGTAATGAATCAAGAGACGTTCACAATATGTATTGCTCAATAGACCTTTGGGATTGGTTACCATTTCTTATCTCTTATAAATGTAAAAATATATTTATGTATATTTAGTTACCAAATAGGATTGATAATATAATATATGCCTTATTATGACATCTACTTAAACTTTTTATTTGAAAGAAAAATAAAAAAAGAAAGTTTTTTTTTCTAAAAAAAGGGTTCTTACAGATAGCATAAAGTATTGTTCTTATGAGCAAGCACAACAATAAGATACTGTGTGTATATTGGCATCACTTGGGTTGTGTGCACATTTATGAATTAATGCTACATACTATTGCATTCATATATGGTTTCTTCAAGATACATGCATCTAAAATATGAAGCCCATCTTTTTTAAGTTCACATATGTAATACACAATGGACAACCCAAACAAATTAAAGGGTTAATGCATGTATCACAATTATGTTTTAATTTAAAGTTACATTTTAAATTTTAAATGACAAAACATATAAAGTATAGAATTTTGTGAAAAAAAATGTTGATATAAAACTGGTGTAACAGTGTTATTTGAACAACCCAGTTTAAAACAGTAAAGCTGAATGACTTTAAATAATTTAGAACAAACTTTTTACAAAAACAAAAAATCCTCAAAATATAAAATTTGATTTTAACATCTCATTGTTGTAGATTCACTGTCAAAAAAAAGAGAAATTTAAACAACCAAAACGCATGGAGGAATGGGAATAAATCTTAGAATACTATACTTCTTCAAGAATAGAAGGTTCTAAAATATACATTGCATAAGTCTGATTTATTATCCTTACCAACATAAGAATATGAATCAGTCTGCCAACAGTCAGGTAAATTATACATTAAATATAGTTTTATATATATGTTATGTGCACATAAGAATGATTTTGAAACAGTTGTGTGGCCAGCCTTGGCGAGGGGTAAAAACACACAAGTAAATTATACACTTAATGTTTTTATACTGTTTTTATATAGACTAATATATCACTTAACGCAAAATCCATTGTGACGTCACAACTGTGTGATATGAAAACGATATCACATGAGCTATATCAACGGGATCAAGGGTTAAACATGGGATAAAGTAATATATCACTTTCAGTTACATTTAATATAGTTTTATATAGTAATATATCACTTTCAGTCTGCTTATTCTCTATAGCTAAAAAAGCAACACTAATCCAAGTAAGATGTTTATCTCATTATACAGACAAATAAAAATAGAATAGACATTATACCTACTGACATCTTTGTAGATACATGTAATTTACATTGCACATTTTGTTAGCATAAAGAGGACTGTCATAGCATTTAGGTTTTCACAATAATAGACAACATCTACTTAACATTTATTTAATTACAAGCATTGCACTTTGCGTTTCATATGTCACTTCAACAACAAAAATATATTCTGAGATATGTATAAAGGAGGATTTATAATAAATCTTTTAGATAAATTTATAAAACGGATACAATGACAAAGGTTTCCTATTAGCAAACTCAGCTGAGTATTGATTGCAGGCAGGAGGAAAACAAATAAATATCTGAAAAATTTACAGAGGTTTGGAGATACAAACCAGTTCAACCTCCCTCAACTCAATTAATGTGATTATTTTATTTTCATCAAGAATAATGAATCATTACTTCTGCTAACAGTATTTATTGCAGAAATAATTAAACACTCAAATTCTTTTTGTAAAAGACTAATAGATAACATAATTATGAAATTTAACAAAAATCACATGTATGTAGCTTGACAAAAATATAAGTATAGCCCTGACAAAAATACAGTATTCTCTGGACAGAAAATAATAAAATATCTATAAAAAATATTTGCATATAATTGATATTCTACCATGTACTTTAGCAATCAGCACTGACTTTTACAACTGATCCTTAACTCCCGGCCTTTACTTAGAAGCAATACCTAACACCATACCAGTGACCATTAAAAAGGATTTCTTAAGTATTATCAATTCTGTATACTACCATACATGATACAGGTTTAAATGTCCAAGTAAACCTTCAACAGTAATGATCAGTGCTTCTAGCAAAAGTCCACTAGCAAAAAATAAACAGAGAAAAGCAAGCCAGTTTCATTTTCAAATAAAAACAGCACTTCACTTTTCAAGGATATACTGTACCTCTTACTGTAAAATCATCAATTTTCACGAGGCTTTAATTGTCATTGTTTTCGAGGTATCAAGAGACCCACAAATTTCTGACCACCACAAAATGGAAAATTTTATATGCATTAGATCTACTACTAAACATTTTCCAACCAAGAAATCAAATCCTCGAAAACCAGATTTTTTTCTTCAAATCTTGAAAGTTTGACCCCACGAAAATATGTGATTTCACAGTATTTGAATTCATTTGATGATTCTATTATTCTATGAAACTAAAAGCAAATAATAAGGAAATGAGTTCTATTTCCAGTTATCCAACATTTAAAGTGAGTATTTTTTTCTATATTCTATAACAATAAAATTATCAAACAAGGTTAAAGGTAAATTGAATCTCAACCAATTATATAAATAGTAATGCAAACAAAGATTACAACAACAAAAAAAATCTGCATTTCTGGAAAGCACCAGATAAGTTTAAAGTAAAGAAATAAATCTCCAATTGCTCAGTAAATCCTTATACTGAAAATTAAGTATGAAAATCAGCCACCACATGCCCAATATAACCAGTACTACATTGTACATAAGAGAAATAACAATAAAATCATTTTTGGGGGAGGGGGGTTAAAATGACTTTGAAATGTTCATACTTTGGGTGCACTACGGTCATTTGTAACAGTTTTCTTTAGGCCCCCTTTAGAGAAGTTGTTGATGGACCCTAGGAGAGCGGCTCTTCCATCCTGAGGGGGAGGGGGTGCCATCTTTCCTGGAGCAGGTGGTGCTGGTGGACGGGGAGCTCCTGGTGCTGCTGGTGGGGGTGGTGCCACCGGAGCAGGTGGGGGTGCTGGAGCAGCAGGGGCGGGGGGAGCCGCTGGTATACTGGAAACTGAAATATCAAAAAAACTCATTAGACTCTAGTAACTGAAAAAAAATTCCTACTGCATATAGCCACCACCAAACAAAACTTATAATAATTATTAATGAATATATTTGCAATCTACTACCGGTACTTTATGGTTTTGAATAATTTTCAAACTCTAACGTGAATTAATTCACATTTTGATCCCTAATAAAATAATATTTCAAATGGTGGAACATTCATGAAGATATAGCAAAAAATGTCATTATGCTTGCTGCCCAAGATCAAAGCAATGCAAAAATTATAGACATTTTAAACATTAAAAATTGTACTGTGGACTTTACCTCTATTTTATATTTTTTTTTTATTCAAGTATCAGTTTAAATGTCAAAATAATGATGATTACATTTTCTACATTTCAAAATATTATATATATTGAGTAATCTATACATTTTTAAAAATTTGCTGATAAATTTTATTTGATTAGGAAAGAATTGTTAAGAATTCTGCACGTTTTAAACTCTAAGGTAAAAAACTAAAAATATATCAATTTCAAAGTTTTATTAAAATACAGCATGTAAGGCCATTCAAAATTTCTATGTTACATTTCATATTATGCTTTCGATTAGCATATGCATGCAGCACTTACTGACAAAAAAAATACAGTGAAAGAAAGAGTCTCTAAGATATTGAAATAATAAAACAGATGATCAAGGAAATCATAAAAAGGAATCTGGCTGCTAGCAAGTTTATTTTCTTTTAAATGTTGATAAGTCTCGAGAAAAATATAAGTAATTTCATAAAGATGACAATAAAGCACCAAGTAGAGCTACAAATGCATATTATTGCTCTTGTTAGCATTTTGAAAACACTGCAGAAATATATTAAATAATTCATTCTACAGTCATGGTATGAGTTGTACGAGTGTTACTTAAGCCAATCAAATAAGGCCATACAAAAAATCCTTTTGTAGTTCAATTCAAAATTCAATAGAAGAATCATGAATTAAAATAAAATTATCCAATGAGAAAATTTAAGCACAAGATTTACATGTACATACATGTAAGATATACAGTAAAACTCATTTAGTACAAATATTACGAATTCAAAGATATAGCTTACATAACTTTGATCTCGAGCTACTGTATACAGGGTTATTTTTGCCCCATCTTATTTTCGCCCTTTCACACTTGCAAACAATTTTGCTCTGTTTTCAATTTGCCCAATCATTGTTTTGTTTAAGAAATTATTATACTGAATTCTTAGAATTCTCCCCGTTTTAAATTCGCCCAAATGAGAGTAGGGCGAAAGGGGGGAAAATAAAATGGGGGCGAAAATTTCCCTGCATACAGTATTTAAATTTTACAAATTTCTTATACGACTATAACGAATTACGAAATAGCGAATTTATTTCATAGGTCCCAGTGACTTCGTTATAACCGGGTTTTACTGTAAATATCTTGATCAAATTATTTCACATTTACATAACGTTATCTACTAGATAGATGTAGATCTATCCCCTTTACAATGAACATGGAGATGAGATTTACTTTTGTATGGCCTAATACATGAATTAGTTTCTGCCACCATAACTAGCTAACACCACAAACAAGTACACAGTGACAACAGTCATGCAAAATGTACCTATTGTTCTGGGCTTTTGGGTTCTTGTGATAATTTTTCTGGAATTCAAATTACAATACATGTGAATCGTATTGATTCACTCCCAATCAAAGTATGTGTCTTCTACTAACATATCAATTCAGGATATATTTTGAAATAACCTGTAATTCATTTGTAAGAACATAAAGAATTTTTCTTTATTATAAAGGAGGATTCTTGTCAGATGAATTCAG